>NC_141779.1:19431016-19734241 GCF_054643075.1 Acanthaster planci
GTTCTGTGTTGATAGGTGTTTCAGGGGACGGCTGGTCCTGTGAAAGAAGAATAGAATCTTGGTCACGGGAGGCGTCTTGGCGTTGTCTGTTGCTATGTTGATGCTACAGATGATGTTTAAACCAGAGCTGGGTAAAAATGGTGGTGTTAAGCGGCTGACTTTGTTCTTGTTCGACGATTTACTAAGTTTAGACATTTTGTCCGCTCAACTTCTGTCATAGAAGTGGGAATACCTCAAATCAAAATGGTTTTAAATTTTCATTTTGTTTTATCCCACCAAGTGAATGTTCAAAGTTATTCAATTTACATGTTTTGTTCATAATTTCTCTTTATTTAATTTTGATCTACAACTGTTATTGGACCTGACAAATGGGTTTTATGAGAATGAGATTTTCCGGCACAACACTGTACCCCAAGACATCGGTTTCAAGCTCAGCGACATCCGGCGCCCCCTACTAGCACCGAAGCAGACACCCGCTCCCGGGCAGCAGGGTCCTCTATACCCAAAACCCATACCCAATACCCAGGTGTTAGGGTCTTCTCTACCCGAACCCGTGAATCCTGTTCCACGCTCCTTCCGCTTCCAGATTACCTTTATAACCAGCTATCCACTCCATTCCGGCACACTCTACCGAGGACAGCCAGAGCACACTAGCCGAAACGTCAAGTTTATACTCACCGGTTCTTTTAAGAACAACACCTCGTCCAAAAGAGATTGATTCAATGTTGTACCCGCAAACCCATTTCTCATGTTTCAACCACCTTGCAAAGCTTCAAATCTTACTTGTTATTGGACCACAATTTTCATTTGAAACTAGTCAGAATTATATCACCATTTACATACATTTCCCAACTACCCACGAGGTACATTCCCGTCTGAACCAAAGAGGCACTGTTTTTTCAAATCTGCTACTTGGGAGCCATACTGGAGGCCATTTTCCATGTGATCAATGGTAGGAAAGCAAAGGATGCTAACAACAAAATAAGGATTGAAAACATGCACCAAATTCTTTAATGTGTGTAAAATGGATAACTTACCACAATTATGGCTGAAATTTATGGATTTATCATTGGCGTCTATATTGGTGATCCTTACAGCCCCTATCTTGAATGTGAAGCATATTGGCAAACGAAAATCACCAAAAATCAGTTTTTGAGAGCACAGAACATGTAAATAAAAATTTTATTTGTGATTTAGGGTATAACTTGTCTGATATAATGCCTTTCCCATTTTGAACCATGTTTGGTGGCCATTTCCGCAGCCATCTTGGATATCCTAAGAGTATCGGTCTTTTTCCAATGTTAACATCTAAAAGGTGTTACAGGACCTTAAAATGCACCTAAGAATATTGATGTCGTTAAGTTGGGGGGGGGGTGCACGGGGCCCCTATATGTAATAAACTACAATGTCTGATGCTCTGATTTTACCAATGGTTTGCATTGTGCTGGTGTCAAAGTGGCAGGAGGGCTGTCATTAATAAGGAAACTAAGGTACCCAATAAGGCATCTGCACCGACAAGCAAACTGTCGAGGTCATTTTAAAAAGTACTCGTCTTGGTTATAGACTGAAAACGATAAATCATTGATCTAAATGTGACAAACAGCCTTGTTCAAATGGGTCATCTGCATCACCTTGTGAAACTTCATCATGAAAAAGTATGTGTCATATACCTAAAAGGGAATTATGTGGACATTAGCCGTAGGCAAAGGGCCGATGTCAAATTTGTCCATATCATGAAACAGAATAATGAGCATATAAAACACCACGGGCGATTACTTTTGTTTGAACATCCATGGACCTGTTCAGTGGCTGCTCCTACGAAATGTGCACAAGAAACTTGATTTGCCATATTAATTTAACCGACCAACCACTGCTTCCGGCACATTAACAAAATGTAATACTCGATACTTTGTTGCGCAATATAACTCTATTTTATTCTTACGTTACATTCACGTCTTATTTGAACAGCTCTTGATCAGACCTATGTAATTCATTATCATCCTTGTGTATGAGTGGCCTGGCTTTTATTTTTTTTCCGAATAGATATGAAACCCATACGGAAAGGGGCACGTCACTTCCGGATCACTTCAGTTTTTCCTTTCCCAAATATTCCTGGCTCACCTTAAAGCAGAAAACGTCATTACAATGTTTGATATGTTAGATGCAAGCCCGATGGCTGCATCTTTTTTTAAAAATTGGTTTCAAATGTTTTTCGAACCCACGAGATGCACCAACGTTCAAAAAAAAAATTCACTTGAGCTTCAGTTTCTTGAGAAAACAGAATTAAACGTAGAATTACCGAGACATATTTTTCTTGATATCATTGCGTGTTCTCTCTATACCCTTGCGTCTGTAAAATTGTTACTACGTTCAAAAGTCTTGAAACTGTGGTAATCCAAATGAAAGTTTCAAGACTTCAAGAATGCGTGCAAATCAACTAACACTTGTCCTTGGTGTAGCTGATGAGACTTCGGTTGAAGGTAGACCGCTTGTCGGCGAAACACTGCGCTCCGATGCGGTCGCATTCACATATGAAGGCTTTGCATTTCTTTCTTATGGTGAATCGCGAGTAGTCGGATTCTAGCTCTGTAAAATAACAAAAGTGAATATTAGCATCTGGACAAGTTAGACAGTTACTCTGTCCCGTTTACACTTGTGTGAACATGTCTGGAACTAGCCCCACACGCGAGCTGTGAATGGCTCTCTGTTGACATTTCTATCTTACACTGTTGCAATCACAGCCACATTTCAATACAGGACGTTTACGCCTGAAATATAAATGGCAAAAGAGAGCCATTAACGGCCTTACATGTGGGTATAAAGACAAAGTTCAAACTATAGGTTTTGTCTGTTTTAAGCACAGAACAAAGGGCTTTTCGCATTTTCCATTAAATGTATTAAGAAAACTGATTGTACATTTGAGATTCTAGCACATTTCCATTTCTCACTTTTTGCTAACAGATCGACCCCAGAGCTACAAATATTGACAAGAAATAATTCAAGCATTCGGTGAGGTCATAATGACGAGATCCAGAAACCCTGTTGGACCGAAGAAGATATGGAGAATAAAGCCCTTTACACCACTTCACTTTGTCTGAACACTTCCATTTCTCGCTACCTACCAAATTTCAACCCAATAGGACATGTACATCACAAGATATAGGGCTCTAAGAAATGTACTTTCAATGTCACGTGTTTTTTACCGGAGAACGTCATCTTCATATGTGGTCAATATTTGCCGAAGTCACTTTCCTTTCAAGATATAAGCAAGGTTTGAACACAATACGACTTACAGGAGATATAGTGCATTGTGCGTTACACCTTTAATATTACGTGACCTCCATGTATTACCTGATGGCGCCATCATCACATTACATCTGGTCAATATCCGTCTTAATCACTTCCCTTTCAAGATCTCAAGATTTCAATCTTCGACTACAACGCTTCTTTTTGTTATCTGCAAAGTTTCAACTTGATTGGATATGTACTTCAGGAGATAGAGGGCTTTAAACAGTGAAGTTTTTAGGTTCACATGATTTGTCACCTGATGAAGTCATTATCACATGAGGTCCATATTTGAATAAAGCACGTCCTTTCCAAGATATCGGCAAGGTTTCAACAAAATCAGACATGCACTTCAAGAGATATAGCACTTGGAAGAATCACCTTTAATGTCACGTGACTTGTCACAAGATGACGTCATCATAACATCAAGTCATTTTTTTTACTGTGATATCATGCATACAGATGTTTTTGTACACCAAATAATAGTGAGTTCGCACACTAAGGAAGATTGCACGAATTCAAGTCAAGTACTGTTCCTTGTCATATTCTGGGCATCAAACTCTCTGTGGAATACCATCTCACGTCCAGAACAAAAAGCTTGGAAGCACACGGAGGGTGCTATCAAGGATCCAGAGTCTGACTTAAATGTGTCATAGGTCTTGTTATGTATAAACAGGAGCAAAACATTTCTGCCTGACACCTCGAAGGTTTCTGCATCCTTCAAAAAAGGGCAATACAAGTGGCAGGTCTCTTGAAAAATCCGGTAGTTACTTTAATTACAGATTTGTTTGTATGCTAATGGTATACTACCCCTATTTGATTTAATGTTTTTGACATTGTAAACATGCAAAGGTTTTTTGTGAATTTTGAGTTGAAACGGTTTAACTACTTAAGATTGAATAAACACACTTGTATTTAAAAATTCATACAATCCACGTTATGTGCTGAAGTGAAGTTAGTCAATTTCTGACAGACAGCAGAAATGAACTTCCAAATTGCCTTTAATTTGCTTATTTTATTTTTGCTGCATTCACATTATTCGTAAAAACTTTAGAGTGTAATCAATTAAGACATATACAGAGTCGAATTTACTGAAACCGAAAGAGGGAAAGATGAGAGGTAGGACTGCATGTATAACCAATATTAATTCACACGTGACACACATAGTGGCAGGTCTCATGAAAAATCAATGTTGTCTTAAATTTTTCATCTGTGTACTGTACGTCAGTGTTTTATTTGTAAATATTCTTGTACATGTATTGCAGTAATGATAAAATATGCCTGGTTTTAGGCTTATTAGGACATCACAATGTTTGTCCTTTTTTATTTTTACACAGATTTCTCTTTAAAAAATGCGAGTTGAACTTATCGCCTAGGCTGGACAGGGTTTATTGAATTTGCAGCGAAGGCAATGTAACTGCACCACGTTAAATTAACGTTAGTGCTTGACAACTGTTTGTGTTCTTGTATTATAGTGAGTGGGCCTACAGTAACCTGAGGCTGAATTATCTTACACTGGTTGCTGTAAAATGTCATAATGTGTTAACCGACTGTCCCCCAGTCAAAGGTGGCACTAAGTTTCCTACGTTGAGCCTGGGCTTACCAAACAAACGTCTAAATATGCATGTACGAAAAACTGGGCTTGTTCTTGTTCTTCAAAAACGGCACCATGGGCACGGAGCTAAGCAAGCTTAGGACTAGACTAGGCCTGTGTTAAATACACACGAAGAAAACCGTGACACATTAACAGCTTGAGCGGAAAAGAACAAGGAACAAAATATTAAATATAATTCATAAATTACCTCTCTTTATTTTGGGGGAAAAAAGACAATTCTGGGCGTTTGCAGTGCCTATTGCTGCATTGAGGTGCCGGACAGTGGGTAGAGAATGGCGAATTTCACCTGCTGACATATGCTATTGACACATCCGGGAACTTTTGAAAACTTTGCTTACTCGAATGGCCGCCGCAGCATCACGTAGTCGATTACACTTTCTGGCGGTCAGTGATCCATCTTGCGCCGCTGCGCGGCGATATATTATCATTGCTATTAGCACTTTAAACCAATAGCCCACTTCTGATTTGGACCGGAAGGAAGGGTCAAGTGATTTGACCCACAAGAGAGGAATTGAAGACCCAATTTTATTCTGCCACTTGCCGCAAAAAAGAGTGTTATGGGAGGCTACGGTTGATTTTAACAACATTCAAAGTTTAATAATAACTCACATGATTAATAGCTCACGTAATTATTTTTAGTACTATCTTTGGTTCGTTGTTTTTCCTTGGTGTAAATTTCATGACATTTGAATATTGCTGAACAATCAAAATGTTGCCTTAAAAACTTGTACAAATTCCAATGGATGAAGAAAATATTGAAAAATCAACTAAAGAGAAATCACTTGATGATGTCATCATGGCGTCATTTTCAAGGACCATCCGTGCATCAGGGTCCCTCAGTGGTACAAGTTTGATGAGGATCCAAGGCTGGAAAAGCACCAAAGTCGTGTACAGAATAAACTTGTACAAAACAAATGGACTTTTGAGCAGAAGAAGGGGAAGAACTAGACGTGCTGATTGTCCAAGGACAATGCAAGCGGCTTTTTTGCGTTTTATATTTGAAAAGATTATACTTTGATTTGTTCATCAGGTCAACTGCAATTTGAGTTGAACGATACTTCTGTATTTGTTATTTATTGGCAACAACACGTAACTGTTCTCTTGTATATCATCAGTTCGAGATGTTACTTTAATTTTGTTTTATGATTTACTTCAGGAGATATAGGGCTGTAAGGAGAGCACCAGTAATATCACATGACTTGACTCCTGCTTAGGTCATCATTACATCAGGTCATTTTTTTTCTAAAACACTCTCCCTCTGAGATATCTGCAAGGTTTGAACCCAATCGGACATGCACTTCGCGAGATATAGTGCTTTAAAGAGTGCACCTGTATTGTCACGTGACTAGTCACCTGATGACGTCAATTGTCTAAATCATTTCTGTTACCGAGTATCTGCAAGGTTTGAGCCCGCAGCCTAGCACGCACTGTCTACCGCAAGCCCACCCACATGGACAGGTATCTCCACAATACGTCCTTCCACCACCCCAAGATAAAGTCATCCGTCATCAACCGGGCCCTGGTCCGCAGGGCATACAACATCTGCGACAAAGAATTCCTCGGCCAAGAACTCCACCACATCACTGCAGCGCTGCAACGTAACGGATACAAGCCAAGCCAAGTCAAGACCCAAGATCCCAGATCCACCCCCGGCCGAAGGGTCTCCTATACCCAAAGCCAACTAGTTAAGGCCCCTAGTTCCATTACCCTCCCCTACTTAGGCAATACCTCCCACCACATCCAGCGGATTCTCCACAAGCATGGTATTCAAGTTTTTCACATAGCCCCACTACAGTTGCATCACCTGCTCACTTCGCACAAGGACCGACAGGACCCCCAGCGCAGACCGGGGGTGTACAGAATTCCTTGCCCATGCGGCAAATTGTACATCGGCGAGACGGGCAGGGACCTCCCTACCCGAATCAACGAGCACAAAGCCCATGGTAGGAAGGGAGAGCTGGAAAAGTTGTCAATAATTAAGCACTCCCACACTGAAGACCATCAAATCAACTGGAGCCAAGCTGAACTTATCACCAGCATCGAACGATGGTATCCCCGCCGCATTAGAGAAGCCATGGAAATCATCAAGCACGACACAGTTCCCCAAGACATCGGCTTCAACATCAGCGATATCTGACGCCCCATCCTCACATCCAAGTCCAATGGGTCTCCTATACCCTAGGACTCCCTAGTTAGGTTTCCCCCTCAGTTAGCCTATGGGTCTTCTCTACCCCTTGGCACCCAGCTATTAACTCTCCCACTGCCAACTCCAACTGACACGCTCCAGTAAACACACACAGGGCATGCAGCCCCAGGATCCAGTGCAGCATCCATTGTTCCCGCCATCACTGTTCCCGCCTTAACGCCTCACCGAGCTAATCCCTACGTCTGGATCCCTCTCTACACCATATAAGCTCCACTCCCAGTTAGAATCCTGCAGTCTCCTGAAGACGGACAGAGTACACAGTTTGAAACGTCGAGTTATTCCCCGGTTCTTCTCAGAACCACACATACTCAAAGAAGAGATAAATACATGGTGTTACCGCAATCTTTACTATAAACAAAGTTGGAAACTTGGTAGAGTCGTGTAGAGAAAAAAACTTGCACAAAGTAAATAGGTTTATTTCTAGGTTAGCTTCTATGTCTGTTTGAAGCAGAACATAGGGCTTCTCGCTTTTCATTGAAAAGGCCATCGTCTTGATTGCATATCTGCAAAATTTCAACCAGCTGAGACATACACTTTTGGAGATATAAGGTTTTAAATGATACACCATTAATGTCACATGAATTGTCTACTGATGACGTCATCGTCCCATGAGGTCAATTTTCGTCACACACATCCCCTTCCAGATATCTGCTAACTTTCAACATGCTGGGCCATATCCTTTTGGAGAGACAGGGCCTTAAAGAGTGCACCTTTAATGTCACGTGACTTTTGTCCTGATGACATCATCAGGCAAGGTAAACATACCTCTAAAGCTCCCCCTTTTCAAGAAGTTTGCAAGATTTGGACCCCATCAGACACGACCTAGGGCCTTGAAGTGCGTAGCTTTAATGTCACGTGACTTTTCTCCTGAAAACGGCATCATCACATGAAGTCAAAACTCATCCAAAGCACTCTGTCACAATTGAAGGAAATTGACTTATTTCACTGCCACATTTTATTTATTAGTACATTTTTCTGTGTGTTAATTATCTCCCCCGTTTGAGAAATTAGTCTGCCCTAATAGCGTAGTAAACATTAGATCTTAGACATGTAAATGATATTATGCAAATTCAGATTTGGTTGAGCGACTCTGTTTAAAAGGTTGGTTAAAAGAGCCTTGTGCATACCCAAGGCACTGCTGTGTAAGCCTTCAGGGTGTGGGGTCACCATATATTCCTGTGTGGAATTGTGTGTGTTACTGAGTACACCAGGGCGCGGCCCAACCTAAGAAGCCAGTTTTAACAGAAACTCTAAGTTATTTAAAATTTGTTTAATATGTAACTAAGAGTAACAGGATTGCCTGGGACAAATTTCCAGGAATATTTTTGTAACTAAAGTCACAAACATCATAAGTGTCAAATTGGCATTGGCATTTTGTAATTTGATAAATTTTCATGAAGGGTATTTCTCTCTAGGGATCGAGATACAAGTACAAATATTGGAAGTAATTTTCACTCTCGAACTATATGGGCTTATTTTCGCAAAACAATTATGCATCGTATTAATGGGGCTTTTCCCACTGAGGAGCTACCCGGAGACTGGGTTCCAGGTCTTTGGTGGACCACATCTCGTGGGAGTCAGATATCCTGTGTAGATTTGTGTTGAAATATTCTTGATAACCTGTTTCCGATGTGAAGTAAGTCGGGAGCAACACCATACTGTACCCAACTGTCTTCAATCCAGTGTGTGATAAGTACCTGTCTTTGTTGGACAAGCCCGGTCAACTGGTTACCAACTTACACATATTCACCTGTGGGCAAGGACAGTGTCCAGATGGGTACGTCATTCTGGCATTCCGGTCTGCCCAGTGAGCCAACAGTTATTGGACAGGGAATATTTCTTCAGAATTTCATATAGCCAGGGACACTTATTTCCAGAGAGTAAACTGGTTGTGGAAATCTTAGTGTCGTGTCACTTGGCACCAGAGTCAGTCATACTAGTTAACCAAATGTTAATTTTAATTTTTTTTCTAGCAGTAATCTTTGTGATTATTTTTTTTGTATAATTAAATAGATATACCAGTATGGTCAACATAAATTAATGGTCCTGCGTTTTATCGAATAGTCAATTTATTTCTTCCATCTTCACCGTCGTCCTCCGTGGGAAGCACAGACACATGGTGTGACACACTCCCTTTCCAAGATATCTGCAAGATTTGATACCGATCAGACACGTACTTCAGGAGATATGGGGCCTTAAAGAGTGCACCCTTAATGTCACGTGACTTGTCTCCTGATGACGTCATTATCACATAAGGTCAATATACCTCTAAAGCACTCCCTTTTCAAGATATCTGCAAGATTCAACCCGATCAGACATATACTTCAGGAGATATGGGGCCTTAAAGAGTGCACCTTTAATGTCACGTGACTTGACTCCTGATGACGTAATTATCACATAACGTCAAATCAAAATTCCTCTAAAGCACTCCCTTTTCAAGATATCTGCAACATTTGAACCAAATTGGATATACATTTTTGGAGATATTGTACTTTAAATGGTGCACCTCTAATGTCACGTGACTCGTCTGCTGAGTGCATTGCCTACCACATGAGGTCAATTTCCGTTTCTAAACCTCCACTTCCTAACTACCCGCAAGGTTTCAACCTAATAAGACATATACAATACAATATCTAATACTAAACATTATACTTACCACGGAAAAAACACAGATTATAGATATCTTAAACATTTGTCCCTTTGGCGTTCCATGCAATGCGATCTGCTGTCGGCAGCACGTGGTCGGCATTTTGCCAAGTCCTGAGCATATGCCTTACGCACTCTGCGCAGTCTATGTTGCAGGCAGATATTTGGTGTCCACACACACACAGTAGCATATACACAGCATGCAAAATGGGATTTCGGAGTAGGCAATTTATATTTTAAGGGTTTTTTTTTGTCGGTATCGCGTCATGTGTATGAAAAAGTAAATAAAAAAGAACAGACGTAATGCCTTCTTTGCAAAATTGCGAAAAGGCCAAAAAAAGAGAGAGCTTCTATGTCTGTTTGCAACAGAACATGGGCTTTTTTGCTTTTCATTGAAAAGGCCATCGTTGTGATTGCGTATCTGCAAAATTTCATCCCGCTGGGACATATACTTTTGGAGAAATAAGGCTTTAAAGGATACACCTTTAATGTCACATGACTCGTCTACTGACGACATCATCATCCCATGAAGTCAATTTTCGTTTATCACACGTCTTCTTTCAAATATCTGCTAACTTTCATCCCGTTGTTCTATGTCCTTTCGAGACACAGGGCCTTAAAGAGCGCACCTTTAATGTCACGTGACTTGTCTCCTGATGACGTCATGATCACATAATGTCAATATTCCTCTGAAGCACTCCCATTTCAAGATATATGCAAAATTTGAACCCAATCGGAAATGTACGTCAGTAGATATAGGGCCTTAAAGAGTGCACCTTTAACCTCGCTTGACTTGCCCCACGATAACGTCATCATCACATGACCTCAACATTCGTCTGTAGCTCTTGTCTTTCTGGTTATCTGCAAAATCTCAACCAGATAGGACTTGGCCTTTAAGGCTTTGAAGTTTACACATTTAATGCCAATTCACGTTGCATATGATGACGTCATTACGATGATTTTCTTCTTGGACCTTCTCTAGCCTGTGGTTTAAAGCAAGAACATATAATATATCACCAGTGACATTTATAAGAGTTTCATAGTCAGGCCCCTGAAAAAAAGTGTACAAAACATTCAAAAATTAATATAAAATCAAGCAACCAAAAGTGTGCCTTGTAAACGTGTAGAAAGTCAACGGGCTTAGATAAATCTGCAAAATCATTAATGAACCACTTGAAAATGCCCTCATGACGTTATTCTTCTAGACACATCTACGCATAGGGTTCCTTCATCGGTACAAGTTTGATGCAGATCCAAAGTTGTAAAAGCATTAAAGTCATGTGTATGAAAAGGTGCACAAATTCAATGAGATTTTGAACAGAAGAAGAAGAAGAAACGAGAGCTTATCTATCTGTTTGACAACAGAACGTAGGGTTTTTTTTTTGCATTCCTTTGTACATTTGAACAACTTAGTCATCATCACATCAAGTCATGTTTTGTGTAAAACACCTTCCTTTTAAGTTATTTGCACGGTTTCAACCAGATAGATCATGTACTTCAGGAAGTATAGAGCCTTGAGTAGTGCACTTATAAAGTCACGTGACTTGTCTCCTGATGACGTCATCATCACATAAGGTCAATATTCCTCTAAAGCACCCCATTTTTAAGATATTTGCAATATGTGAACACGATCAGACAGTGACTTCAGGAGATATAGGGCCTTAAAGAGAAACCTTTAAAGTCTCTGGAATTGTCTCCTGATGACGTCATCATCAGACAATTTCTATATTCCTCTAACGCACTCTCTTTTCGAGATATCTGCAAGATTTAAATACGATCAGACGTTTGCTTCAGGAGATAAAAGGCCTTATTGAGTGCACTTTTTAGGTCACGTGACTTGTCTCCTGATAGGACATCATGATCACATGAGGTTAATAAATCTCTGAAGCTCTTCTTTTTCAAGATATCTGGAAGATTTGAACCCATCATGACATGCACTTAGGGAAATATAGGGCCTTAAATAGTACACGTTTAATGTCACGTGACTATTCTCCTATTGACATCTTCATCACATGAGGTCAATATTCCTCTAAAGCACCCCCTTTTCACAATATCTGCAAGATTTGAACCCAATCTGACATGTACATCAGGAGATGTAGGGCCTTAAAGAGTGTACCGTTAATGTCAGCTGGCATGGGACAAAAAATAATCAAATATCAATATCAAATAAGGAGATGATGTCACCATGACGTCATAAATTAGGCTTTTATTTTGCATCATGGCCTTTGCGGGCTGTAACTTTGATGATCAATGAAAATCGCCAAGCAACCAAAATTGTGTCTTGAAAACGTGTACAAGGTCAATCGGCTAAACTAAATACGTAAAATCAATAATAAATCACTTGATGACGTCATCATGATGTCATTCTTGTAGACACCTCTACGCATAAGGGGTCTTCATTGGCACAAGTTTGAATATCCAAATTAGTAAAGCATTAAAGTCGTGTATAGAAAAAGCGTCCACATATTAAATGGGATTTTGCGCAGAAGAAGACGGGGAAGAAACGAAAGCTTATCTTTCTGTTTGGCAACACTGGATTGTACATTTGAACTCAGGCATCATAACATCGTCATTTTTCGTTAATAAATCCTCTCTCTCAAGTTTTGAGACTTTTGCAAAGTTTCAACAAGATACAGCACGTATTTCAGGAGATATAGGGCCGTAAAGAGTGCATCTTTAATGTCACGTGGCTTGTCTCCTGATAGCATAATCATCACATGAGGTGAATATTTCTCTCAAGCACGCCATTTTCAAGATATCTGCAAGATTTGGACCCTATCAGACATATGCCCTAAGAAGTGCACATGTAACGTCACGTGACTTATCCCCTGATGACGTAATCAGCACAGGAGGTCAGCATTCCTTTAAAAAACTACCTCTTCAAGACATCTGGAAGATTTGAACCCGATAGGACAGCTCGGACAGCTACTTCGTGATATATAAGGCAGTAAAGAGAGCACATTTAATGTCACGTAACTTGTCTTCTGATGACGTCATTATCACATGATGTCCAAATTCCTCTAAAGCACTCCCTTTTCAAGATATCTGCAGGATTTGAAGCCAATTGGATATACGCTTCAGGAGATATACTACTTTAAAGGAGGCATCTTTAATGTCACCTGACTCGTCTGCTGATGGTATTGTCATCAGGTGAGATCAGTTTCCGTTTGTGAACCTTCCCTTCCTCACTACCTGCAAGGTTTTAACCCAATAAGACATGTACAATACAATATACAAAACCAAACATTATAGTTATTGCGGAAAAGGCACAGATTAAACATTTTAAACATTTGTCCCTTTTGGCGCTCCATACAATACGATCCGCTCTCCCCCACCACGATGTCGGCAATTTGCCAAGTCCCAAGAATATGCCCCACGCACACAGTAGCCTAGACACAGTATGCGAATGGGATTTTTGAGCTGGCAATTTATATTGTAAGGGGGTTTTTGTCGACAGGGCTTCATGTGCGTGAATTAGTGCACCAGTTATGCATCTCATGGAGCATTTCGTGGACAATTCACGTCTATATCTCTTACAGTTGATTTTTTTTTACCAAATTTTGAAAATAAAAGAAGTTGTTATTGTAACTTCCAGTCTGATGACGTCATCAGCCCCACAATTCACACACGTGTTAACTGGATAAAGATGATTATCTACATCAATTTCCAGACGATTCAGACAAACTTCGCCACAGACATGTATGCAAAATTCATTTTTTTTTAATTTTTAACCTGTCGCTAGAGGGCGCTCAACAATTAGGTGACGTCGTCAGTAGATGATTTGAAGAATACCATACCCCAACAGACTAACACCGTTGAAAAAACGTGATACCTATTACCACTTTTAAGCAATAAGACCACTTCTGGTTCAGACTGGAAGAAAGGCTCACGTGATTTGACCCTCACGAGATGAATTAAAGACCACATTTTCTCCTTGCACTTGCTGCAAACAGAATGTTACGGGAGGCCACAGTTGATTTTATATGGATTTTTATAAATTAAATGGAATATTTAAATATTCAAAATTTAATAATAAATTGCTTGATGACGTCACCACGACCTGAATATTTACGTATTGTTTTCGCTTCATGGTGGTTGCTTGGTATAACTTTGATGACGATCGAATTTTGCTAAGTTACCAAAACAGTGCCTCCAAAAACGTGTACAGAGTCAATTTGCTGAAAGATATTGAAAAATCAATAATAAATCCCCAGACAAATGTACGCATAAGGGAATCCCAGTACCAGTTATTTTTGATTTTGCCGATGAATTGAGTAAGCCGCTCACAAATATCTTTAATACATCGTACCAGGAAAGTCTTTTTCCAAACCAGTGGAAAAAGGCAATTATTGTTCCTATTTCGAAAAAGTGTTATCCGCTCACATGGAATAAGTTACGGCTAGTTACGGCCGTTACTAACCATTTTGCTAAAGTGGCCGAACATTTTGTTGTTTAGTGGGTTACGTCAGATATTCACATGAATTTAGATCGAAACCAATTTGGTTATACAAAAGGGGTATCAACAACTCATTATCTTGTTAAGCTTGTAGACAATTTTTGTTCTCATGCTGAATCCGTCACGGTAAGAAGTTATAGTAAGGATCCTTGTAATTACAGATTTTAGTAAGGCATTTGACCATGTTGATTACAATGATCTCATTCAGGATCTACTTCGTATGGGCACACGCCCATCTTTAATCCCGTGGATATGTAACTTCTTAACTCGGCGCTCTGATTGTGTCAGGTACAAAAATGTGTTGTCTGACTTCAATGTTTTGAAAGGTGGTCTACCTCAAGGGACAAAAGTTGGCCCACTAGGTTTTTTGGCTAAATTCAATGGAACTGTCAATTCTGGGAACACTGTTAATAACAGGGTTCTGAGTCTGAAATATGTTTATGATATGACTTTGAATCAGCTCTGACTAAATGCAATCTTGTGTCTCTTCAAAGTCGTCAAAAAGACCTTTGTTCAGACTTTGCAGCCAAATTGAAGTCCTCCAATACATTCCATACGTGGTTACCACAGTCGAGACATAGTCAAGTGCAATATCAACTCAGAAATGCCACAAACCTGTCCACATTAGCATGTAAGACCAAACGTCACAGTAGTCCCATACCATATTATGTAAGTCTGCTGAATTGTTGATCTGTTAAGGGTTGATTGTAGTTGATTTGTGTTTTTGTGAGCATTGGTCATAACAGTGCAATTTTCTGTTTTATTTTTTTAAGTGATTTTCATTTTCTGCTTGTTGTTTTGTGTTTATTTTAGATGAGATGCGTCTACTTCACATCCTTAACTGTTTAATGCTTTAATGTTTTATTTATTGAACAGTTAATATGTGTTTACTGTGGCAATTCAGCCTCCGAGCTACAATCACAGTGTTTGAAATAAACCATTAATACTACTACTACTACTACTAATCACAAGATTACGCTCAACATAAAAAAGCACAAGAGAGTTGGTGTCAGTGGTATACAGTGCAACACAGTAAGAGTTAGAAGCCATGACTGCAATGGCACAACTCCCACCGGTTCGTTAGTGACACAGGCAGATGCGTCACCATTTGCAGGCTCCCATTGGATTGTCGCTGAAGTTGTGCATTAACTTCCGGTTTTATGGTTCCATGTAAACGGCGATCAATGCATCCATAACTCTATACATGCAGCGCATGTGCAGTGGGCGTGGTTTAAATCCTGGTGTCAACGATGCAGTGATAGAGATCGACACGTATCACCAAATATGGTCATAACGTTTTATTTTTTTAGCTCTCACTCCAGGCATACATCACAAACCTGTAAACTACCATTGGCCAGACCCCAACTACTGCTGAGTAAAAGTTCTTGAAGGATCAGCCACCTGAAGGACGCCATATATGCTCGCTACCAGGAACTGGATCACATTGTTCAGTTACAGAAATGACTGCACGGTCGTGGCTGTTTGGGTAGCGACCTCATATTACTTGTATTTTCACAGCAGCGCAATGAAGTGCAGTTAAAGCTGACCTGAGGGATGTATTAGCTACCATAAAACAGTCGTACAGGTTAGGCACGACCGATGTGTGTTCGGTCCCCATAGACTGTGCCTGCATTTAGTTTGTGTTTTCGCGCATGCGCAATAGTAACATATGGTCGGCCTGAAAATTGATATTCTAGTCGACGACAAATATCGGTGGTAACCCCTTGAGGGATTTGTCCTGCCATTTATTTGAAGACCTCGTGTGTGAATGAATTGCAAAGAATCTATCAAATGGTGATATATATAACTTCTGGTAAGAAATTGGAACTCCCGAAACGAACTGAAGGGGAAAATGTCCATTTTTTGACAAAGGATAATTATGGATGTTGAGAACTCATGAATATGGATAATAATCTGTGGGACTCCGCCTACTTAAGTGCACTTGCCCAGTCTTGGTGTCTTGACCAGAACATGTCAAGGGGAAACACTGAGTTCATGGCTTGAGCACACGGCTTTCCAGCGTTCTGGTAGTGATTTGGCCAACTGGTAAATATCCGCTATTCGTAGAGGGACATTGGGCATCTTGGCGACCTTTTCACGAACGCCATGTATTTATTTTATGTGTAAATTGGGGACATTTTGCTTCTCTTAGTGACTTCAGTCACGCAACCTTTTCTCACGTCTTTCCTGTCTCGTTTCAATGTACGTGCATGTAGTATGGCATGGGTGGACCGGTGCGTGTACGTGCCATGGATGCATGAACTTGTGTACATGTACATTGTACTTTTCTGCTGTGACCCCTGACCCAGGACTTGCAGTTTGTGCGAGCGTGCTTTTATAATCTTTCCAAGCTGTCAATGGGCGACACAACTGCACAAATAACGTTACACATTTGGATCATTATGGGTTTACATTTTACTTTGCAGACAATTACTCCTCTGGTGCTGTCATTATTGTTGTTTTTATTTATGCTAAAATTTAATGTCATATTGCAGAACAGCATTGAACGCATGCAGCGCATCAAGTACATTTAATTAATCCAGGGATTGTTGGCAAGGTGCTGGATGACGGTGTGATTTTCTTTGTAATTTATAATTTGAATCATATATGATTGTATTAATCACAGATAATGACTGTGCAATGCAAGTTATTTTTACTCAGGATTTGCTACAGCAGGTATTTGTTTCTGCTGGGACTTTGTCTCAGCTGAATTTTGGTGTAGCTGAGATTTTGTTACGGCTGAAAGTCAATAAACCCACCATCAAGTATCATTAACTTTGATTGACTGCTCTCTCTTTCTGGAGGATAACATCTCACCCAATGTGGGCTCAGGGCTTGCTTACCCCGAACCGACGCACACGTGTCGCTTCACTTCATGAAAAAAATATTGGGTTTTTTGCTAACTTTGTGTCTAATTTTCACAATTTTGCCATGTTTATACCCTCAAATAACTTTGATGTCACGCGAAAGACTACTAACTCTTGTGATAAAGAAGTTCATTACTTCTAGGTAGAAATTTTTTTTTTAAATTCACTTCGTTTTTCATTGGGACCCAATTTCGTCATTTTCACCCTCAGGTCTTCGGTGATACTGTCTGGAAGACTGATGAATCGTTTGTATCCATTGGTTCATTTCTTTAAGATCAAAAAGCAATTTGCCTGAAATGCAGTTCGTTTTTCATGCAGATTCAAATTTCTGCACTGAGTCCGACACGACCGACAGCGGTCAAAAACTAGATGTTCGGATTTTGGGCATGGCATACACGTACACTCTCACCCTGAGCTCGATGTTGATCAATTACTTTTGGGATCCACATGTCCAAGTCAAAAAGTCATTTTACTGGCTTCTGGCTGTAAACTAAATGAGGAGCATGAACATACGTGGACCGTAAACTGACCCGGTGATCAGAATCTCCAAGTGGAGAAAACAGTCTTCGCTTTTGGGCGTGGCTGCCCGAAGGTTGACGTCACACTCACGAACTGGATTGACACCTGGTGCGCGCCCGTTATATACCTTTTGGACCAATAGCTTGTGGTAATTTGACAATGCAGGCGCATCAAGCTTACTGCTTAGACTCAAATTCATTGATAGAAAGAAATTTTATGCGAATCAATTTTTATATCTTATTTCACTCTTCAATGTTTTTAAAATTCATTTTCATTAAGATAGTATTATTTATTTGAATTGACGCAGTTGTGACTACATGACCAAGTACGTGCATCCAATTGCAGCAAAGTATGAATCCAAATGTAAAGAATAGATCAAACTTAATAATTATGACTTACTACATTTGATGGTACACTTGCCAGAAACTTTGGATTTTGTGTAGTCGTAAGTGGTGGCATACGTTTCTATGCTCCAGCAGCCCATTTCATCCGTTGCTCTCTCGTAACATTCGTCGTGTTGTTTACAACACCTGAATAGAAACGGATTTGAATGTAATTTAATAAAAAGGGTCCAGAGCTCAGAGGGCCGTATCATATACAGTGGTGGCTAATTCAGGTTTTCTATTCACTTAAAGCTTCGCACTTATGGACTTGTTTTACAAATGGCGCTGGGTATTTCAGTAATGCCAAAGTTTGTGGATACCTGGTCGACACATAACGTTTTTGACTGAACCAGTGAATTAACCTCAAATCCTCTACAGGGACATTGAATGGAAATATTGCAATCCTGTTTTAAATCGGCCAAGTATGCCATTCAGAGACTTACCCTGAAAATTACAACTATTAGCACTCTTTTTAACATTTGATTAAAAGAACTCTTTTTGGGAGGGGAGGAGGATGAACCTTAAAGAGACAGCTTAGCACAAATCAGCTTGAAAGGGTTGACTTTAAGCATTGGTGTTACGTACCTGTCAGTGTCGTCCAAGGGTGTGCCCTTCCCGCCGCGGCCACAATAACAGCCATAGCCGTTGTATTCTAACCCTTCCAGGACGTTAAGATTTCCCAGGCACATGACCATCTTGCCAAATTGGTATAGGTTCTGAATCTCCCCTGCTGACGCAGCGCCTGTCGGGTCAAAGAGAGAAATGAAAATTATTTGGAATTTGAGCAGTCATCCTAACACAATTAGTTGAACATGTTGGCTTGTTACCGGTATTACAGGGCAAAAAATATTGAAAGTTTGAAGGAAGAAAATTTACATAAATATTTGTGTATATATTGCAAGTATCAACACCTGCTAAGAAAACGAAATAATAGCCTACAACATGACTTGTTTGACGATCGTTCTTAAAATCGAAACGTGTCAGCATTATCATTAATATTACATCATTTCATACGAAAGGTGACCAATGGAACTTGTGTATGTGAAAAAGACGACAGGCACCACGAACACTTCAGCTTTGACCCGTTCAACTAATCGACTAATCTCTCAATCGGGTGAACAACAGTCGTATACGGACACAGTGCATCAGAGGTTGAGGTAACACCTGCAGCTTACGACTGGCAATCACAACAAATTGTACTACTTTTTAATAACTCAGTGGTGGATGGATATGTCAGTAATGTATAAGTACAAAAAAGTACGGTTAAGTTGGTTATATGTGCTTCAAGTCGTTACAATTATCCAATCGATGCAAAGCGGTAAACACAAGTGATGCACCATCTGTTCATAGGGCTATAATAAAGAATGCTTCAAGAGTAAACTAAAGGACGTAAACTTACCTGCCAGGGAAACCGTAGTCACTATAACAACGAGAAAATTCATGGCGAAGGTTATCTGATGATGGTTGAAATATTGAAGAATTAGTGCCAGTTGCTTGATGCTTACGGTGTGAAAAATTTAGAAGTCTGTGGTTGTTTTAAATGTTGATACTACGCTGATAGTTTCGCGTTTTGTTCCGTGCGTTCAAAGCCTATCAAAAATGGATGAGGAAAAGCTAATTATAAGTTCAATAAAACATTTCCAGGCTTAGAAAGATGCAGGAACGAAATCAAGCATGATTGGACTGTTTTGAAAAAGAAACAATGTGATTTCACGAGGACTAAATTTTAAGCATCGATAGAGTTAAAAAAAGACTGCAAAGATCAGAGAATGTATGGACGGTGTACAATGATAAGGTTATGCCAGTGTATTTTGCACTCTTATAAAGAAAATAATATTAAGATTTCAGAAGCATATGTTGAAATAAATCAAAATGCGCATTTTTTTACGTTTTCATTAAACAAAATTTAATCGAAAACGTTTTGTAAAAAGTAAAAATCCAACGTTAGTGCATTAATAAAGGTATTTATTTCCATTCCACCTGATTTAATCGAGTCTTTGTTATACCCAAAACAACACTTTTACAGAAAATCATCAACCCAGAATTCATTTGCACCATTTTGGTTTTAAAATCGATACGAATGGTTTCGAATTGTGGTGCCCGGAATGGCCCCCTGATATCGTCATTGACATGGTACAAGGATTGGCCTGGTCCGCATTTTTACCACAAGTTTGGCAAAGCATTAATTTGGAACCGTGAGAATGATCTTTTAATTATAACGTTTCCGTTACAAAATGTGCATTATAAACAGTTTTGCACGGAAACATATGTTACATTGAAACCCAGTTTGCAAACATTTTATTACACGGGAGATGGCTAATTTTTGCATGAAATCATTTTTACAAATCTTCTATTTACAATAATTCTGCTTTTTATCAGCAAAAGCGTATTTTTCTTAATTTTTATAGAAGTATCAAAATTTGGTCTTTCTACCACATGAACGGAGTGAATAATTCGTACAAAAGGTGTTCAATGGTTTTGGCAAACAAAAACAAAATGCAACTTCCCACGGGTTTATTCTAACTATGTGAATGTCAAATGTCTAATAAAATCCTTGATGTAAAAACTTATCCGAATGTTCACTGCTCAGAAAGAGGTTTTTGCTGAACAAACCAGAGTGAAATACTATGGCATAACTAGGGAGGACACGGGGACACGTTACCACAGCAAATGCCCGTGCCCCCTGTTGGAAATCCATGCAGTTGTAGGCCGCTGCAGCTCATTGTCTTTTGGTGCTCCTTTGAAAAATGTGTGCAGCCCCAGGTGCCCGGACATAAATATCCCTCGTTATACCCACTGGTCAAATACCCAGTATTTCAAACGAGAGACATTCGCTGCACAAATCTATCCGAATGCCCAATGTCCAGCATCTCAAAAATGAGACATTCACTGTACAAACCTCTGTGAATGTCCAATGTGTTTCCAAGAAATACGACATTCGCTGTACTTACCATGTGAATGTCCAATATAAAACTAACTTCACTGTTATATCTAAGGTGCTAAATTTACGCTCTTGAAATTACAAGCATCAATCAAATAGCTGATAACCATACAATCAACATCTTGGATGCCTCTTGCAGTATCAACTTAAAGTTCCAAACTTACCCCACAACATGGGAGACAAAGGTTTGATCCTAAACACCGACGCAGACAGACTGTAGTGTTTTAAGCGCCCTGGGGCTTTTATTGGCACACGTGGAAGAGGGCACAAACCGTTTTGGCACTCTTCCAGTAATGAGTACGAAACCTCGTTATTCATTGAAAAAATAACAAATACTGGGAAAATGAGAGGGCATATTTTGCCCTGGCTCTATTGGACTTAACGACTGGAAGTGAGACATTGCCGTCTACACCTCTTAAAATTATTGCTAGCGTAAGGAGTGTCAGTGATTTCCACAGGTATAGGGACACTTATCTTTTCATAAATGATACGTGTGGAATACGAAGTAAAGTAATCATTTACATTAAAACTGACTGATGAAAAAAAGCTTTGAAACAAGATCAATTTAGAACTTATAGAATACACTAAATGTTGCGGGTACAACACCCACATAAGTTGGACTTTATTTGTTATTTGCCTACACTTAACGTTGATTTTGAGCACGCATATCGACAATATTATAACTCTGCGAGTGATAAAAAACCGCATCAACATTGAGACAAATTCATTTCGGGGTAGACAGTCCAAGACTTCACTTTGAAACTGTTCCAGGTAAAAGTTAATCGATAATTTGTACTAAATTTCAATAACTATACTAAACTCTCACTCAAACACTGCTAACATTAATTTCCAAAGAATAAACAACACAAAAGGCAATGTAATGGCTCAACCTCGAATATGAACAGTACACACTATCACAAATATCAAATTCATCAAAACAAAAAATTTGAAGGTGCTTTATCACGTTGTCTGATGGTCGATAATTTTGGCCATGTTGTAGATGATATGCAATTAAAAATGCTAATTAAGCTTATTTTTCAAACTAATTTTTGATTTTCGAGCTAGAGGGCATCGGTGAAGAAATTAAATCAAATTTCCTGACTAATTGTTACCTGTGTACAATAATGAATAAATGATGAATAAAATGAGTATTTTAGCAAATTTTTGCGGAATTCTGAAAAGTATCGGATTCTACCAGAAAAAATGCAGCAGATATAATATTTCCACTATTTTTTAAAAAACATATGATCAATTTGTTGAATTTATGCGTGACGGGGCAAGCTGAACAGTGAATGTGTTGAGATTTTCTGGTGCCCTGACGTCGAATTACAAACGTTATCACCAAAACATTTCCGGGCTCGACGCAATCTAATTTCCCCCAGCCTTAAATGATCATTGGCTTTTACATGCATCAATAGCCATACATGTAAGTGTAACTTGTTGAACAAATATTGCATCGTGATTGGGTAATTGTTTGACGTGTGTATCTGATCTAAAGCATTTATAATGCATTATCTGTGGTGGTTTGACAGCAGAACGTTTCCATAAAGTTAAAGCTGGAGTACATTACATAATGTGTTTGCAATGGAAGGTCCAAGTACAATGGACACACAAATGACGTAATTACTGACCACGTCGAAGGGGTAAATAGTAATAAGTGCATCCTTTGCCTCACCCACGATTGACCACTAGTAACAAAACATAATTACATAATTTTGCATCTTCGCGGTGATTCTATACGGGAGGTTAACCTGGAGATATATTTGAGCAATCATTTAAACCTCAAAATACAGTCAAATTAAGTTACGATTAAAATGCATTAAAATGTTTTTCAGAGGTGTAATTCCCTTGTTAGTGACCATAATTCTTTACATGTCATTACGATGTTGCTAGCTTGTTATTATGCATCTAGAAAGTAGCTTCTCAAAGAGCTATTTTCAAGGATTGCCCATGACTGGTTGTCGAATAGTTATTGTAAAGCAATAAAAAACAAAAACAAAGAGCGCCAAGTTTGGCCAAGACAGGGTATACTATCATAGCTACCAACAAAAATGAACACTCCCGACCAACTTGGCACTCGTTCACGTGGCGAAGGAGTGCTTCTGCTTAAGGTGGGTGTGACGCCTCCTTTTCCTGAAGCTTTTGCTTTGCAATTAAGATACCTTCCACAGGTCAACCCTGACCTGCTAGGGGACATTGCTGTGTGTTTTGCAAAATAAGCGACATTCTGGGGCCGAGGTGGAACCAGAATCAACCTGTGAATATACACGAAAGCAAACTATGATGAACTCACTGTTATCCAAGCTGGAATGGACCTTATTTTCGAGCTCGTCATTTTGGATCTTGTTCATCGTCTACGTGATCCAAATTGTTAACCGTCTAAAGGAATGGTATCAGAATATCTTCGATTTTATGTGGGTTTAAGCCTCACTTTCAATACTTTCCAAGTCTTGCGTCAAACACCGAGATGTGCCTTGTCACAAAAGGATTGTGGTTATGTGCCAGCCCAGACGGGTGGATTTTGTCATGGACGTGATGACTTGGAGCGGGTTTTGTGTCACCGTCGAAGATACGTATTATCATGTGAGAAACAATGAGAAAGGTAAATGGTTTAAATAGAATCCAATAAGCTAAAAAATGGAACCTTAGCTGAGCATGGCACAACTCGGAAAATGGGCTCTCGCTATATTTCAAAGGTTCACAGAAATAGAAAACATTTGGTTCAAGAATGTCTCAGAAATCACATGATTTGATCGTTCTCCTGGCTGCCACACATTACCTGATCGAACTCCGGAGACTTTTCCTAACTTTTCTCCACTTAACTATTGAAAGGGGTGTCATGTATCCATTTATCCATGGGGGTCCATTTCCATATCCATTTCCATATGTTTGTGCACAAAACACTGCTGTATTATGATAATGCACACAATACCTACTCCCCTCTAAAATACTCCTTCCCCCTTTGGAAAATGCATCAGGCCAATGTCTGGGATGCTTGCCAATGTGTCTAGACGCTTGTGGTTGGCGCCAGCACTGTAAACGGATAGTGTGTTGACCTGGAGTCCTGGATAAGCCCTTGTGATTGACAGGGCTGAGCCTGGGTCTGGAGAGGCTGGCCACGTGGCATTATTTACACTGCCTAGGCCAAGCTGTAGTGCTATGAAGGCCCTGGATGAGCGAGTCACATTGATTCAAGCATGCATAGCGGGAATTTCCCGCGTATTTTTGGTACCGCCGATGTATTTCCGTATCGTTGAATTCAGTGCCCTCCACTGCAGACCACGCCCCCAAAAAGGACACTCGCCCACAAAACATACTGATAAGTCTTTCTAGGAGGGCCTCCGTCTGATTTATTTTGAAAGAAACAGAAAAAAAAACATTGAATAGGGACCGTTTAACGAATCTGAGACAATCTGGGCACAACGTTCTGCATTAGTGTTAATAACTGACGTAGGTGCCTCCATAGGATCACCCCACTGCAGACCACGCGCCCCCAAAGAACACCCCCCCACAAAACATACTGAGAAGTCTATCTAGGAAGGTTTCCGTTTGATTTATGCTGAAGAAAACTGAAAAGACATTAAACCAGGGATTGCTTTATCCACAAATAAATCTGAGACAATTTTGGAACAAGGTGCTGCGTTGGCCGTTATATTGGACAAGGTGCCTCGCTGCAGGGTTTTAAGAAAACATAATAAAGCCTTTCTGTGGTGTGACCTGACAAAAGTCGTGTGCTGTCTTTTCTTAATTTGTCACGTATATTCATAATACAAATCAAAATTTATAATATTGAAGGTTCGACATAATTGCAGTTCTCTAATTTTAAAGGCGGAGGTGCCTAAACAAAGCTTTAGAAGTGCATACATATACATGTACTGTGCATTATACCATTCAAGACTGTGACACACTTTGAGATGGAATTATTAAAAAAATTGCAGGATTTTTTTGGAGAACGTTTGGGATGTACAGAACCTCACAAATATGCATTCAAAAAGTATTCCCAGCATTACTGGAACGGAGCTCATTTTTACATCCTGTTTCTTAGTCTCAGCTGACGACCTATTTTGGAATTTTTCAAGAGAAGAAACAAAATTTGCTTTATTCTTGTAAACCCGGCACTTAACAAAAAATTAACAAATTCCTGAGAGTATTTTTTACAAATTTAACCCTGTAATTTCCGTAATTTTATTATGACTACAATTTCTTGGAGAGGTTTTGTGAAGTTGAAAAAGAATAGTGTTTGCTAAATTCACTAACCTGTCCTGCAGAATGCATCAATGCAAGTGTCCTCTTCGTGGATGAGAAGCTCCATGAGCTTCTTACATTAAATGATTTTTGATCACCGCCAGTGTTATTCTGGTCTCAAAATATTTCACAATCTGGCTTATTAGAATAAAAAAAAGAAATGCAAAAAA
The DNA here is from genome assembly GCF_054643075.1 of Acanthaster planci. Taxonomy (NCBI): domain Eukaryota; kingdom Metazoa; phylum Echinodermata; class Asteroidea; order Valvatida; family Acanthasteridae; genus Acanthaster; species Acanthaster planci. The sequence continues at coordinate 19,456,350 of NC_141779.1, forward strand.
TAGAGTTGATTAGTTTTGTACAGTACAGATACCAGGGGGCTGTGATATCCAAAATGGAGATGAAAATGTAATAACTTACTGACAGCAGGGGAAATACAATGTACATGTAGGAAACTTCACTCAATGTACTCCTGATGTAATTATGTTTCCGACCGAGGCCCCCTTTGTTAGAGCAAATCATTTTGTGCTAAAAATAGCATCCAATTCCCAATCAAATGACTAATTCGTACTTTGGTGTAATTATCTGGAATGGGCAATGCAATTATGAAACAAGGCTTTTAGACAAATGTCCCTAAAAGATTAATCTCACCGGTTACGTTGATTTAAAACAGCACATTTAATTTAGATGTAATGCTATTTTTCTAAAGAAAATTGCATAATGCAAAGGTAAAGGAAGCAACTCTAATGAACAGGACAGCTATGAAATCACAACTGACTTAAATAAAGATTACTTAAATATAAAAACGCTATAGATAGACTAATTTTACACATTTTGTCAAACGTTTCTCCACAGAAGAAGAAGAAACTCAGTTATGGGTGGTAATTCGGAAGGTTCAAAACAAGATGCTCAACTTGTACACGACTACAGAAGAGCTCATGCTGCAAGTACTTAAATTATTTTTTATATATAATTTGTTTACCTCCCACTAAGCACACTCTGTCCTGGCCCCTCTCTCTTCGATCTGTTCCTTTGTTTTTCTCCTCCCAACCCTACTTCTTGTTACATGTGGTTACCTCCTGTGCACTTTCAGCACATTTTCATTTGCCTCTGGAAAAGAAGACGATGCTAAGATCGCAACGTCAGGCCCTCCTGACGTTTTAGTTATGCTATTTAAACTTCTGTAACTGTGTACAATTATCACATCCCATTCAAATGTAAATTACCACATTCTTTTCAGTTCCAGTAAAAACAAGTACCTATATATGTTTTATTGTAACACAGAGTAATGTGCATGGAAACAAGATGGGCCGAATGTCCACGGCTTTTTTTTCTCTTTTTTTTTTAGTTTTTGGGGCTATGGCCAATTATGCATCATACCATCATACATCATACAAAAATCAGTGAATCTCAAGTGTACCTGCAAAACGAAATTATTCATCACAAGAATTGCTGTTTGTTCTATAAATTGGTGAATGGTTCTTTATCTCAAATATACTGACAGAATGCACTTCTGATATTCGCCACAGCCAAATTGTGCAGCAAGGTGTAACAAATGATATTGTACATCATTAGATATGCAATGAAATGAAAAATAAATACATTCAGTAAATCACATGAAAAAAGGTCGGATTGTGGCCACGCTGTCAGTGATTGTTGTATGGTGTTCACGTGAGTGGTGATAATACGCCTGGATTATGATGTGCGTGTATTTACAACGCAGAGATCAGCACTCGGCAAGTTCACTCTGCATGTACAATTTTGTTTTACTTGATTCAGTAAGAATAGTTCCACCTACATGTCTAAGAATTTGTTTGTAATATTACAACCATGACTGTGTTCATAAATGAATCTTCATGTCCAATCCGCTAAATAACGTGTCTTGAGCCTGTAAATGTGGCTATTGCAAATAGGCGGCCTATACAGTAGTACTTTCAGTCCCAGACGAGAATGGACGGCCTACAATCGCAGGCCTTTCATTTTCTGACGGAAATGGACGGCCTTCAATGGTAAGCCTTTCAATCCCTGACGGGAATGGACGGCCTACAATTGTAGGACTTTCAATCACAGACGGGAAGGGACGGCCTACAATTGTAGGACTTTCGAACACAGACGGGAATGGACGGCCTTTAGTTGTAGGCCTATATTTTATTGTCAATTGCTTATTGGTGGGCGTGTTGCATAATTTAAGACAAAAATAACTAAACATGCATTTGATGAGTTGTAAAACTTTGCAAAGAATTTCTTTTCAACAGAAAATAAATTCAACAAGAAAGAGGAAATGGATTTCACGAAAGAACATGTTTATATTTGAAGTCTCGATTTCTTAAAATTACTCTCATTGTAATGAAATATGAAGATTTTTTGGCAAAAAGAAAAAGAAAAAAAGGAAATTTCCAAGTCCTATATTAAGTTGTTCATAGGTTGCTTTTTGTACAGGCCAGGTTGATTTTGTAGTAAATTATATCATTTTTTATTAAAAAAAATTAATCAGATTAATTTGATTTTTTTTTCAACAAAGACGCTTGCCCACCTCAGGAAAAAAGTATATGTCGGTGTAGGCCTATAAGCTACCAAGCCATCAAGTTTTGTCGTTGAAGATAATTTCCATGAGCTAACACATAGAGGTAACCGTGGTGGATCAAGGAAATGAAAACACAGCCGCACTTCACTCTCCACACACGCTGGTCAAGTAAATTTAGTAAATTTAGACCAAGCAATCCCTGAATATCCAGAGCAAATAAACTATGCTGATACACAAGTTAAATTCTGTGTTAGAGACATTCAGTCGATTCGAAATAAGACCCAAGAATTTGTAAACTTTGTTGTTAATTAGGATTATGATATCGCTGCACTCTGTGCGACGTGGTAAACCGATGAATGATGCGATAGTCCGAGATCTAACGCCAAGGGGATATACTTTTCACCATGTTCCTCGCCATCGCAAGACTGGCGGTGGCGTTGGTATCCTAGATAGATGAACCCTGCCTCTGACGATCCACAACATAGACGAGTGTACATCTTGCAAATCTCTCTATGCAGAGGTATTGAGCAACTCTCGTTCGATACAGTTGGTTGTTATCTATCATCCGCCTGATGTAAGGGATGTGCAAGAACAACCACGACCTTACAGTGTCTTTTTAGATAAACTGACTTGGATGATTGACCCATCTGAAGTCATTTCATGGGTGATTTCAATGTGTGGACTGATGACGAGAGACACCAAGAATTTAGAACGTTTCAAGAAGTTCTATTTTGTAACGAGTTTCGTCAGCTTATCAATGAATCCACCCATTAAAATGGCCGTACTCTCGATCAAATAATAACCCATGACACCAATGGATCTGTGTTGAGTGATGTCCACATACACCCAGGCCTGTCTGACCATTTTGCTCTTTGTGGTACTGTAGCTCTCGGAAGACCGCCTCTTCCATATAAACTCCTCTCCACTCGCAGCCTGACGGCCATTGACAAGGAGAAGTTCTGAAGTGATCTTCATAGCAAACTCTCAGATACTGACGTCAAGGCTGTGGATCTTGACGTGTGTATCCTCTGCTACAAAGCTGCTGTGCATGAGCCGTTGGACAAATATGCTCCTGTGAGAACACGCAGGGCTGCCATCAGAGAAAACACCAACAGGTATGATTGCACAATAATGCCAAATATCTGCGTAGACGCCTAGAGCGGAAGTGACGTAGGTCAAAGCTTGAGAGGGAACGGGCACTGTATCATTGGCAACATATTTTTTCAAGAAACTGATCTAAGATGCCAAGAAACTGGGACTCTGTGGCCGAGTGCTCAGGAGACCAGAAGGCAAACACTTTACTCCACAGGAAACAAACTCCCGGTCTTCTTACTGGGTTTTCTGACCATGTGCTTGCAATTAATTTTCATGACAAAAATGTTAACATTTGTAGAAGCACTGCAGATCAGGTAAACCCAGTTAAAGTTAACTTCCAAGCGCCACCGTGTGATCTTTGTAGTGACTCCTTTGAGTTGGCGTCTGTTGATGAAGTTAAAAAGATCGTAATTTGGGCTCCAACGAAGCATTGTGATCTTGATCCGTTACCAACGGTCTTACTGAAAGATTACATTAATATTTTTGCTCTGTTTGTGACAGATCTGGTAAATAAACCAATTGTAATGGGACATTTTCCTGACAGTCTTCAAGTTTACCATGTTAGGCCATTGTTGAAAAATTCAGTCTAAATAAGAAGAAAATAAAAATTTCCTCCCGGTGGCTTACTTAAAATTTCTTGGAAAAATTGTAGAGAAGATTTCCCGTATATTAATACTTACAGGCATTTTCACCAGGCCATTTTATGTAGAGACTGTTTTGCTTCGTGTTTGAAATGACATAGTGCCATGGGTGATGGAAATATTTGGACGCTTCCGTGCCATGGGTAATGGAAATATTTTGACACTTCTGTTATTAGATCTCAGTGCATTATTCGACACTGCCGATTATGTCATTATACTAAGGAAACTGGAATCTAAAGGCATTGGCTTTACAATATTGTAAATAATATATCCATAACAGAACTCTTAACTCTTTCATACTCAGTGCCTCAAGGCTCGGTGCTTGGGCCTCAATGGTTTTTCATTCAGGTAAATCCAATTCGGAATATTGTTCAACGTTTCAGCCTCCAGTACCGCATTATGATTATGCCGACGATTTTCAACTTATATCTGCCAATTAAACCCGTGCAGCACGTTGTTGATAATCACCCGGCCAATATTGAGGCATGCATGGGCCAGATTTTTCAGTGGATGGAAGCAAATATACTGAAACTAAATGTAAACGAAATTCATTTTGCTGGGATCAAATGGAACAGCTAGTTTAAGTAACAGTTTGTCGTATCACTGTCGGAGGCTTAAATTAAATACTGTTTCCCGTTCAGCAAATTCATAACCTTGGTGTAATAATGGACTCTGGGATGACTTTTCAACCACACGTCATATGTATTACAATGCACAGCACACCATCTCCGAAAGCGCAACAAAATTAGGCAATGTCTGTCAAAAAAGGCTACTGAGCAACCATTTCATGCTTTTATTACCTCCTGGTTGGAGCTATGCAATTCTATTCTCAAGTTTGGTACACATCAACAGCACTTGAACAAACTTCAGCAGAGACAAAACGATGCAGCACGACTCATAGCTTAGACTATAGACGTTATGCTTATATAACACCTATTCTTCAACATTTCCCTAGCTCCTTATAAAATTCAAAATGGTGTACAAACTCCTTTACTTAACATATCGTCCATTACACCAAATTTCCCCTATTTGTTCACACTGCTGGCTCCGTACCCATCTAATTGCCCTGGTCTTCGATCAGCTAATCAACATCTTTTGGCTGCACTGAGCAGTGTCGTAGCCACGGGGGGGGGGGGGCTGGTGGCACGTGCCCTCCCACAAAATTCCAGTGTCCCACAGGTGCCCCCCACTGATAAAAAAGCCCGGGATAGATATTTAACAAGGCTAACAAAAACTGGCCCCCAAAAACACACCACAGAAAACTGGTGCCCCCTTTGTGCCCCCACTAGTAAAATCCTAGCTATGGCACTGGGACTGAGATCTCGTGGGTCCTGGGGAAATAGATCACTCCGCGTAGTTGCCCCACGTCTGTGGAATAACGTCCTTATTAATATCCAGTCGTGCATGTTACTTAATGCCTTCAAAAGGTCACTCAAAACACATCTCTGTTATAATGCTTATGCTACTGTGTCTCTTTTTAGATGGATGTGTGCACTTTATAAATATCCAATATTATTACATCGACAGTGTTGATCAGGCAAGTCAAGATAATGTCAACACTGGATCGTACGATACAGTTGAATCGTCCCAATTTGAAGCGGAGTAAGGTCCCGCTGAAATTCAGGCAGATGACCGCAGTTATTCATTTGCCGAGAATTGCCGGCGAGGAAACAGACAACCTATTACGGCTGCTAGGTCAAGAAACTCTGGGATAACCATAGCCGTATTATCACAAGGTCCCGCTGAAATCCCGCTGTAAGGTCCCGCTGAAATTCAGGCAGATGACCGCAGTTATTCATTTGCCGAGAATTGCCGGCGAGGAAACAGACAACCTATTACGGCTGCTAGGTCAAGAAACTCTGGGATAACCATAGCCGTATTATCATATCATCGATTTACCCTAGATTTGTTTGCCGCCCCCAGCAACATTTGTTTTTTTAACTCTGAGCATTCTAGCGTTGGAACTGAACTCCCAAAATGAAGATTTTTTATAAATACGAAGAGAAGCTGCCGCGTTAGTCATGATATCGGTACCAATGACCAATGTGACTGATCTATATGTGACAAAACACATTTTGATATAAATGTCGCGACTATCAGATGACCATGGGGCAATGTTACATGCACCACGCTTCGGGTAGGAAGGTCTGCCAAATGATTAGTTACGAATGGTAAGGGCCGGTCAAGACAGTGGTAGACGACAAGACAAACTTTGAGGCCAGAAGAGTCAGGTATATCGCACCATAAAAGAAACCAATTAAAATAATTTAATCATTGATTTGCTCCAAAAAGTGAAGATTGACAGAAACAAGAATGAATACGAAATTTGACTCCAATGCTATGAGCAGCGACAATATGCAATGACTTTTACATTGACAAAACCAAATGATATATAACTAGGAAATCTCTATGAATATCTGAATTTATGCAGTATAATTATCTGATTATAGTTAGTTACGCTAAGTTCCATTCAACTAAATTGCTATTTAGATCGACTCGGTTCAATTCGACTAATTAGATTCCCATTCAGTTTGACTCAGTTCAGTTCCCCCAAACGCCAAGCTAAGGCTCTATAAGTCGGTATCAGGCCCACCAAAAGTCCTAATGAAATAATACATCCAAGAGACCAAACCGGATTTTAGTTCTACAACAATTGTTCTGAGCCTACCATACTGTCATGTTTGAGTACAATGTATTCGACCATGTGACTGAACATAAAAGTGTGCCGTGATGTCAGTCGACAGATCAACCATAGAATACCCCTTTTATAATAAAAAAAAAACGCACTCAAGATTCACACAGAGACTAATAAAAATGCGAGAGTGTAAGATGTAATTTGGAAAGAAATGCCATATTCGGAAAGGGGATTTGAGAATGATTGGTCAAGGTGTACCTTATGAGAATGCCTTACAACCTATGAAACTAGAGACATTGTAAGATTCAGGATACAAACTTGAGTCCCCTCTTTCTGCATACTCTGACAACACCTTAAGGTATACATTACGTCCACCAAGATGTAATGGAAACAAATACCGAATAGATTATCCCCACGGTGTGTGTGTGTGTGTGTATGTATAATCTTCAATGATGTGAATAATTTTAATTCTTCTACCTTTGTTCATGTCAAGTCTGGTTTTCTGGAGCCTCTCTGTCATTTTGCTTGAGGAGTTGTTCTCGATTTTTTAACAATGGGTATCAAGTTTTTGTTACTAGCCTGTTAAATCAAGCAAAATTGTGAGATGTAGTTGCGATAACTAATTCATAAATAAATACTGCAGATTTTAGAAATTGTTACGGCGATCTTGTCTTTAAGTTAATTCAAAGTATGCATTTTTTGACAACCAACAAATTCGGTAGATCTCAAAAATGAAATCAAAATGTTGATTTATTGAATGGTCTCTTATCCGATTGGTGTAACTAGGGCTTGCAGTGTCTATAATGGTGAATTCGGGGAGGGGAATGTCATGAGAGGTCGTAAGTTTTTTGTTTTTCTTTTGAGTGATTGGAGAACAAGCATCCTTCTCCCTGTTGTTTTCTGCCTGTCGAGTAAATCACCAAAATTTTCAATTTTGAATGTGAAAATCAAAATCAAATCTCCATATGTTTAAAAGTGGTTATTGCTAATTTTTCTTACCAGTACTATCGTCAACAAAAGATCTTGACAAACTTAAAAATCCGTCTTGCAAATGACAAGCCCACTCGTCATGCGCCGTGTGGAATGTGGAATTTTTCAGCTTGGTAATAAGTGGGAGAAGGAAGTCTCCAATGGTCGTGAAAATTGCTGCCTATCAGTACTCATTGCCAAAACATTTTCCATAATTGTGTCGTGTGTAAATCTTAAATTCGTTATACTTCAATAAGGCTCTTGTAAAATAAAATGTCACCGTATCGTTTATATAGCTACGACTGTCGAACTCTAAAAGACCTTTTTTTCCCAGAAAATCTCGTTTTCATCATGATTTTGTTAATACGTTAATTCATTACTCCAGATATTTATTCAATCCGTTCTCAACCAGCGGCGGTATGCCAGTCATGTACTTATTCGAGTACTGATTAGCAGGTGTCCTTGGCATAATTGAGATATTTGCGGTTGAACGTAGGCCGGTTGTCGGCGAAGCACTGCGCCGCTTTGCGGTCGCATTCACAGATAGCGGCCTTGCATGCTTTCCTTGGGACAAGAGAGTTGTAATCACCCTCTTCCCCTGCAAAACAAAACAAGAAAAAAGTTGTTCTCGTCATAAAGCATTTGTTGCTCGTGTGGATTTAATTAGGTTTCTCGAAACCATGCACTTCTCTTGAATTGGGTAAACAGATGCTTGCAGGTTGTATTCGCTCTTTTCCCCTAGACGAAATGGAAGAAAATAAAACTTATATGTGTTTGTAGGCAAACACGGGCTCATTTGGCCACTTATAACTGGCTCACATATAGACTACATATATGTAGGTTGCATAGCCCATGTATACAAAAGGGATGTCGAATATAACTTGGTTTGTTTAAGATATATATTGAAAAGAATATTAAAATATGCAAATTTTAACAAATAAAAACCACCTAATGATGTCATCATGACGTTATCTTTATCTATAACACAGGGTATGCACATACCAAGTTTGAACCCAACAGGGCTTGTACTTTTGGATATATAGAGCTGTGAACATTGCACAAGTAGGGCGCCCTCACATAACCACCGTATAACCACCGTTGACGTCATCATGATGTCACCTACATTTGCATCAATACACGGCCGACTAGATTCAGCCTTGACTTGTATTTTTGGATATATGCAGCTGTGAATATTGCACACAAAGGGCACCTTTACATGTCCTCTGATGACATCATTATGACATGCCCAGGTTCCACAGAGGCACAACGTACTTTTTTGAAACCGCAGAAATATCATACAAGCGTTGTTAAAAACAATTGAAATTAATAGCAAAATGTCCCCTGAAGATCCTCGGTTAATAAATCCCAGAAGGGTAAACTGTCTATATCTACATATGTATTTTCCATGTTCATGTTCAGGTAACACCGTTGCCCTTGAAGCAATCAAGGGAAGGAAGATTTTTTTCATGTAGTGGTAATATGTCAACTCTCCTCAAATTTCAAGTCATTGTCAATGATCCTATACGCATTTCTTTGGGTAACAGTAAATTTGGGAAAACCTTAGGAAAAGTGCATGAAAAATTCGGAATCGAGAACGTTTGATACTGCAGTATTCCTCAAACGGGCGTTGTACTATACAAGGCTACAGTGGAATTCGCTTTACTGTGCAGACGTCATAGTGCCACCCATTATAGGTGCCCATGATGTTGGATGCTCAATAATATCAATATATGGAATGGGAACCAATTGTAAATAATCAGCAATAACTTCCCAAACGAAATATTACCAGTAGTAAACAATCAACAGGGTCGAAATATGTAAATATATCTCACAGCATCTGATGGAACAGCTCCCAGATGTGGATTGGTCGTACCAATACGTGGTACCGTAGGTTTCGACAGACCAGCACTTTCCCTCTTCCACGGCTTGTCCGTAACAGTTGTCGTGAACCTCGCAGCATCTGACAAGAAATACAACTTTTGTTATAAATTAGCTGGGGTAACGTGCATCACTTACACTTCCTGCTTATGAACACACACCATTATTTCTTCGCGATATTACTGACAAAGTTTTCCCACAGACTGGTTTCAAAATGATAAAGAGTGGAAGCAGCACTCTTAAAAAGAGTAAAGTCCCTTATTACACCACTCCAAAAGAGTGGAAACCACTCTTGACGGAATGCAAACCCATCAAAACGAGTAAATGTCAATATTTCAGCAGAGTTGTCCGTTATAGCTCCATTTGTTGAGTTCTATATTCACTCAACGAGTGGTTTTACACTATAAAGTAGTCTTTACTTCTTTGGACACATCCTTTTTGGCAGTTCTGGCAGAGAGTAGGGCGCGTTCTTGGATGCAATCATCTAATTTTCGAGTGAATTCAATCAAGTTGTAGCGATTTTTGAAACCATTGACTTGTAACTTTCCTGTTATATTTTCATTTAAAAGTAAAGTTCAAGAAAATTTGGCTGGTGCTGAACCTGCTTACAAATCGACCTGGGTTTCCTGCAAATTAACCCTCTAGATTCCCATTCCAACCTGTCAGTTGCGTCCACAGGTGTGCCTTTCCCTCCTTTGCCACAAAAGCAGCCATAACCGTCGTATTCCAACCCTTCCGTGTAGCCAATGTTTCCCAGGCACATAACAAGATTGCCGAACTGAACTAAGTTGGTGATTTCGTCCGTTGATTGAGCCTCTGTTATGGAAATGAGCGGACCAAACTGCATTAACTGATGAACTTCTGTTTTTCATATTGCCAACAGACATATATAAGAGAGGGGACACATTATAAGACATAAGACACCTTATTAACTGTTGTCATCTTTTAATCCGGAATTGAATAATGCGTAACCCCATTAGCAAAAAATCAAATATACTCAGGACAGTTTAGGCATTCCTTCCATAGAGCCTATCACATTGCCGTTTTTAAACGATGTTGTGTGCGCCCAAATCTCGTAAACAACTATGATATTGTTTACGACTTCGAGCAAGAGACACAAACTACATGGGTACAGGTTGTTTGAAAAAAATAGAAGTACAATACAGACGATTCACAATAGTGCGCCTCCAATAGTTTGCAACACGTTGGCCAATCACAACGTGCAAAATCAAACGCGCATTTGGTCGAGAGATATCAAGCATTGTGACTGGCCAACGCGTAGCAAACTATTGGAGGCGCACAATTACCTATTAACTTATTCATACTTACAGTTTAGTCATACTCATTGGTCAAAAGCTACGTGAACAGTCTTGAAAGGCTGATATGTTTCAGCTGAAAGTTTAAACTTTGAACGTCTGATTGAAGAGCAGTTTGCATACGAAACGAGGGCTATATAAATCTGAGGCATGCGGACAGCTGTTTCATTTCATGAAATATAAGTCCTTTTCCCTTTTTGGAACAGTAAAAGAATTATCATGGTAGGATTAAATCCATTCCTATCGTATATCGTGATACTAGAACAGAGAAATAGTAAGACCGTTTGCAAAACTAATCATTTTTGTCGCAAACACTTTCTCTGAACAAAGGTTTTCAACGCTTAAGCACTATTTTTCAAGGTCTAAAATAAAGAATTTCGAAGCCGTCCAGAAATATTCAAAAGTGGATTGTGCTGGAGGAATTTTTCATAAAGCTTTAGCTAGATATTTTCTCTTCCCAACTGAATCTGATCACTAATGCAATAACTCCTGCATTTATGGTATACCCTTGCGGGCATAATAACGAAAACGATGTTAATTAAATTGTCGAGAAGTTCTTATCGAAACCGGGGTCTATTTGCCATCCTAACATTGAAAAGAAGGTACAAAAATCACACTACACAGCCCCAGCTTACATGGGTTTATTATACCTGTCATGTACACAGGCCTTGTACACCCACACACATTTAAGTGCACTCTTCCACAGCAGGTATGGGAAACTGTCCTCAAATTGAGCAAATGGGTGAAAAGGGGAACAAGAGATCGGCGGAAATTGGAAATATTTAGTGACCATTTTGTGCCTAAACTTGGTATTCACGTTGCATCACTTTGCACAATTCTGTCTTTTGTTTCTTGCTTTTCTTATTCAGTTTTAACCTTTCTGAGCACAAAGGACGGGTTTCGACCCAATTGGTGCATTAAAAAGCCTTTTTAAATAATTAGGTTGAGTAGAGGGTGCCTAGTTGGCTGACTTTTCTGTATGGTTTACAAGGTCTGGCAAGTAACCACTGCACTTGTGTTTAAACCGTTCTTTCCGCCAGCAGAATGGAAGTGAAACAAACGATAAAGCAGGAAGCACAAACCACACACACGTCTAAAGAGTGTCTGACAAATTGAAGCAAATTATTGAAAGAAAGTGCTCAAACATTTTTTTAAAACTTGTTTGGACTCTATGGCTTGAAAGGTATTTATGAACGGGGAATAAAATAACATATTCTCCACCGGCTCATGATAATGGACGCTTATCTAATATTCCTCAGCACTTGCTAATCGCATTCTACGCCAACTTAGATTAACTCGGCATGTGTGCACTAATCTCGATAATAGCATTGTTTTTACGATTTCTTTCAAGAGGAACATATCTACCACGGAAAGAGGAATATTTGACAAAAAGACGAGCAGAACAAAATGGTTGAAAATGTGTAATTCTTGAAACGTGTTCTGAATTTTTTACTCAAAGGCATGGATGAATGGGGATGAACAGTGCTGGGTCTGAACTATGCTTCATCCAAAGTGAGCAATACAGATTCGATTTAATCTAGGGACATCGAAATAATTTAATCCCGCTCACGTTGTTATTTTTTGGGAGAAAAAATCTCATGTAAAGTTTGAAAATAAGAACTGAATCAAAAAATTGGATAGAAAAAAGTTTTCATCCATACATAAATCTCCTACGCACAAAGCAACCTTGAGACTCCACTTTGTTTTACAAACAGATGAACGACCATTGCGCAGAATGAATGTTTGGGTGACTACGTGGTTTCAGCGACAATTACGACAGCGAAAACAAAGTCGGCCTTTCTCTGGCAGTTCAAGAACTTAATTAAGGAGGGATAAAGAAAGAGGTTTGACTTACTGGCTAGAGCAACTGCCATCGTTAGGATAAGAAAAGTCTTCATGATGAAGATTGGCGGAAGGTTGAGCCAGTAGATGGTGTAAAAATACTGGTTGGGATGCTATGTAAAGTGCAACCGTTTCTAACCTGCTTCCTCTGAAAAGGAAACTTTTGGAGTCAGTGGTTAATTTATGCAGTGTAGCGGCATATACATTTGGTGTCATTATTTTTCTCAAATTTCATCCATTAGGGCTATTGGAAAACCAAAGATGCAACACACTCCATGACATAAAATATATGTATTCCAAAACAGATGTGCCAGTATAAGCAAGAACTTCGACATCAGTATGAAGATTATTAAACGGAAAGTCCTTAATTTCGAATAGGTATCAATCTCAAAGCACAATACCTCCCCAAACTTTTTTCATTCTTACTTGTTCTTAATGTGTTACATTACAAAATGGTCAAATATCACAATCATCGAAAATACAATCAAAATTTCCAAATGTTTTATTCACTCTAGCCATTGTGTACACCATAAATTGTTCATTGGTAAGTTACTGCTGAAGTAACCACAGGGACCAGTTGTAACAATTTTGGGGATGTGATCTTCTGAAATTTGAAGTTTGAGTTGATGCCACTTCTGAGACTTTAAAGTGTTGAGTTGAATTAATTGATGTTGAATAAAAGTTTCATTTTGCCAGTGGTGTGAGTGCTTTGTGTGACATTATTTTTTACTTTGAATGAAGACTGGAGAAAAGTTTGCGGCATGTGTATTGTTTTAGGTTTTATTTCTGTGTGACAAGACAAATCTATAGGGACTTAACACCAAAACTGTATAGAAAATGTAACACAAATTTTAGGTGTAAATTCCATGCTTTTGGGTGTAGTACTTAAGTGACACACATGAAGCGTTAAATCATCATTTAAGGGTCAGTGCAGTCAGTGTCTTCATAACAGCAAGTTTTGTTTTAACCTTCACTCTGACACCCACGGGTGTAGTGTTCTGATAGAATTTTATAGAAGTTGTAAAAGTAATATCTATGGTGTTTAATTTAACCTCCTCTTTTAGGGGTGTTACTTCCTGACCATGAAATATAAATTACTTTAAAACATAATTGGAAAGCAGTCATTCCTCTGACATCTAGTGATGAAATACAGAAATTGAGTCCTGTTTACTCTTTCACAAGCTAGGATTTGTGGCTTTCTTAGCAGAACCTACTTTTGATAATAGGATTTTGAAAAAAGAATGAGAACTAGGGAGAGGAATGTCACAGCAGATTTTTAGAAATTTCTCGTAGTTGAGCTAAACATCAACTCCTAAAATGGACAGAGGGGAGTAAGCAAGCTTACTAGCAAGCCAAGAAAGCAGGGATTGGGAAGAGGCAAGCAAGCAGGGGAACCTAACGGGGAGGTAAGTAAGTATGCAAGGAGTCAGTAAGCGCTCACGCACACAGGGGAGCAAGTGAGCAAATAGTCGAACTCAGACAAACGAACAAAATAAGCAAATCGTTACCATTAAAAAAAATCTCCAGAATGTTAGTGAATGTAAATTTATCAAAAGACTGCCTTTTCTCAGGTGCAACAAGGTAATCAATTTCGCACTGATGTGTGAAAGAAACAATGTGATTTAATAATAACAATTTAAGCATCGATAGGGAACAAAAGAGTGCAACTGTCAGGTTATGTTTGCATGTGTATAATGACAATATTATGCTTGTGTAAAAACAAGTCTTGGATATGGCAACCCTACTGCTGGCGGCCATGTACACTCTTAAGTAGAAAATAATTAGATTTCTAATAAGTAACAGTGAATTTCAGAAACATTTATATAAGAAAGTGCATTTCAAAGACTTTCTACCAACAAAAAAATAACATAACTAATTCCGTACGTTTCATCAATTAGAAAATAAGTTTAGTGAAAAGTACAAGTCCAACGTTAAATACAAAAACCAGTCTGCATTATTCCATGTATTTATTTTAAATCAGACGTATCCAACCGTTTCTACGTTATCGACTGTTATCAATACTGAAAACACTACTATAAAGTAAACCGTTACCCTAGTATTTGTTCAAGACATTTTTGGCTCTTGAAAGGCCGTTACTAACTATTTTTTAATTGAAGTGCACCAATAGTACGTTATAGTTTCGGGGCAATTCGAAATGGTGTTAAATAAATTGTACACATACCCTTCTCACCACTTTTACTGTTATTATAATAAAAAGAGATACAATCCCGATACCCCAATATCATCGGAGATGCGGTTCAAGGTCTGGCCTGATCCTCATCTATACCATAAGCTAAGCAAAACAGTACCTTTGGACAGTGAGAATGAGGTTTTCTTTCGACAGAAAATAATTATAAATGATTTTTGTGACGGATGTTTCCGTTCCAAAATGTCTGTATTCAAACAATTAAAATGGTTTTCATATTCAAACTCATGTTACAAAAAATTTATTACAGGGGAATTCCTAATTGTTGCATGCAATCAATTTAACAATCTACTGTTAAACTGATAAATTTGGCAACAATGCCTTCGTTCAATTGAAACGATCCACAACATAAAAGGAATTAATTATTACAGAAAGTTTCGGGCAGTTTCAGTTTTGGCAAATGAATATAAATAGCAATTTCCGAACATATAGTGTGTTTTGTTTTCCTGTAAGTTGTACTTAAACCAGAAGCTGATTTTTCTTCCTTACTGAAGGGGATTAATGTGATATTGTGAGGAAGAGGGATCGAACCCTAATTCCTTTTGTGTAGAAAAAAAACTTACTTTGTAAACTATCAAATAACTGCGTGGCACACCACCATTTGTGCGGCCTTCTTGCTTTTCACTTACTTTTCAGTGCCTTTAGTCTTACGTTTCAGTGATAGGTCTTACCCGTTTTTATACGCATTGTATCCTTGTATTTATGTGAATGTTTGAAACTAGTACTATGATGTTTTATCGGCCTCTGATTTGTTAGTAATTGCCAATTTTCCTTATCAGCTTTTTGTTATTCGTTTTACATCTCACATAAAGTGTATTATAAATTTGCAAGTGTTTTTGAAATGTTAAGGCTCTACAGAAGACCATCGTAGGCAATGCTGGATAAAAATAATAAGCAATAACAATCATAAAACAGGTTTCCTTTCAACTTCAACGCATGTCCTACTCTGATTTGTAGGAACTTAGCTAATCTGTAATTTGAAATTTAAGCGCTGTGGAAAATAACATCCAATATTACTAAAAAGGGTGTAGGGCTCTGATTATTTGTTTTGCTTCTTTTTGCGTCCGCCTAAATTTTAGATAATTGCTCTACAATAAATGTCCAATGTTTCAAAAAAGAAAGAGGGATTCGCTGTGCAAATCTATGCAAATGTGAAATGTCTCAAAAAAGGAATGTTTGCTAAATCAGAGTCTCATAGAAGAGGCATTTGCTGTTCAAACCTAGGTAGATGTCCAATACGCCACAAATAAACAAAACATCTGCTGTTCTTAAATACTATGTGATTTTCAAATGTTCAACATTAAACAACGTCCATGTCGTGTCAAAGAAGCAGAACAGTTAATTAATGTACATGTAGCTATAATTCAACTCTATAAAAGTTCAGTCTTCGTCTTTTATGCCTCCGACTGTATCGACTCAATGTTTTAAACTTACCCGAAACTTGGGAGACAAAGATTTGATCGTTAAGGTTGATCGTCAGACAAGGACCAGACTTTGTTGGAAGCACCCGTAGCCTATATATAGACCTTTTTTCACCCACGTGACTGGATTGCCCTTAATGGAACCAATACCACCATGTGTGGACCGCTTTAGATACGGTGATCGCACATAGTATCGGCGGCTTCAACCACGTGCAAGCGCACGTGCGAACACTGCATGCGCGCTCTTCCCACATTGAGTGCGATCCCTCGTTATTCATTAAAAAAATGAACTAAGAATAAGTATTCGTTTTACTTTCTTAGACAACAACAAAAAAGGCACTTAAACAACCATTCCAAGATCGCAATTTCCAGTAACAGAGATCTCGACCAAAAGATGTCCAGCCTTGTTCACTAGGGCCATTATATTGGCGGGGAATGAATACACTGAAAGAAATTGCCCACCCCCCCAAAAAAAGAAAAAACCAATTTATTGAATTACCCTCATGAATTATTCATTATTTAAATGTGCAACCAAGAATTCTCATATTCCTTCATAGGAAAAGAACTTATTTACATGATATAAATTTTAAAATCTTACGGCCAAGGACTTGGGCAGGCTCTGTACCGAAGGACTACTCTACAGGTGGCAAAAACAGATATTTGATGATACAAATAAGCTGTAAGTTGAGCTCATATTGCTGATGTCAGAGTAACAATTTCATCATCTTTCCTCGTAATCGTATTTGCCCAGTCATGTATGACAGTTACATAATGGATGTGTACAGTTTCCACTTTCATACGTCCCTCTATTTGAAAGTTGCACCGATTTCAAAAAAAATTGGTAAAATATTACACTTTGTATTTAAAATAAAATTAATACTTTACTTACACAGGGTTTCTGTACTTTTAACCCCAAAATAGTGTACAATTTACCTACTCGCTTTTACCGAGTTACAAGGTAAATTTACAGCCATTTTTTTAAAGTAAACTTTTGCCACACTTTTAAGAACTTACCTTTTGTGTAAAATTTTACACAACCTGTGTACTTTTCTTCGTGTGTAGTAAAAATATTTTCTCAGGTGCTGTAACATATTAGTCCTAATAACAAGAGTCATGTTACGCCGGAGGGGGGAAGGGAATTCCACCCCCGCTCCAGAATTTCGGCTGCTTTATGCATGATTTTGAAAAATTCGACATGTGTGTACAAACACACCGCATCAGAACAAGGTGACTCTTAATTAAATTCACTATTAATTTCAAGTTTCGGTGATATCACGTTTAAGGCAAAATGCGTTACGTTCCAGCCCGCATGCATTGAGTACGACAGTGGAGAAGTGTAATTCTTTTGGCTGACCAGTCTCAGCAAACGAGCAGTATGTCAAAATGACAGCAAAGAGTTACCAAAAAATCATAAAGGTTCGGCTTATGTTGCAATAATGGCATAAAATGTAGAGGGGGGCTGATTCCACCCCAGTTCTACCCCAGTGCTACCAACTCGAAAAGAAGCATTGGCAACTATCTGGTTCGTAAGTGTGACGTCACTCCAGTTTAAACCACGCCCACTGCACATGCACTGCACATAGAGTTACGTGCATTGTTCGCCGTTTGCATGAAATTTGAAACCGGAAGTTAACGGGTAACTTCAGCAACCGTCCAATAAGAGACTGCAAATCGTGGCGCGTTCGCGTGTATGACGAAGTCACTTTCGATCTAGATACCTCTTGGAATTATTGCTAGTGTGATGAGTACAGTGTCAGTGACTTCCACAAGAATTGATAAACATATCTCCAAAAAGTTGATAAACATAAAAATCAAATAAAAAGTAAATTACGCAATGAGTTTAAAAACTGACAGCTGAGAGAGAGAGAGAGAGAGAGAGACGCAAATTCGAGGAAACTTTCTGAAGGTCGATGGCGAACCTCTCGAATACAGTGAATGTAGCGGGTACAAGGTCCAATTAAATTTGACGTTAAATTCTTATTTGCCTTCACGTTACGCATAATTTAAGTCAACATATTAAACTCTTTTAACTTTATGAGTGATAGACTACCGCATCAACATTGAGATAATTAATTGCTAGGCATAAAGTCCAAGGTTGACCTTGGCACTGCTACAGAATTTTTTAAATATATATTTTAAATTAATTTTTCAAGAGGCAAACAATTCAAAAATTAATTTGCAAAGAACAAACAACACAAAACGCAATTAAATGGCTCAACCTTGAACATGAACCGTACACGCTATCACAGATATTACAATTAACAAAATGCGGAAGGATGCGTTATTGCGTTGTCTGACGGTCTACATCAAATATATCTTCGAATGTTTGTCTATACTCCGGATAATATGAGTTATTGATATAAGACATGGATCCACCTTAACACGAAGTATCAGTGGGACAAGTTAATGCGTTAAGAACACACTACAGATTTGAAGTGGTTGAGGAATAATTTTAAAAAACCAAAAACCAAAAATCAAACAAACCAAAAAACCTCAATTCTATAACAACGTAATTGGAACTATTTTATTTAATATTCCTTATCAATGCACAATAGAACGATTGAGAGACTAAAATCAACAGATTTTCAAGATAACCTATTCGCTCAGGATCCTACTGATAATTCTCACATTTTAAAGTAAATTGCTAATGAAGGATAATTTGTAATTTTTCTTTTATCAAGACATTATTTATTGAGTTTTAAATCAGAGGGTATTGGAATTTTTTACACACTATACTTACAAGGTTAATATACTAAAAATTCAGTGCAATATTTTTACACTCGTTGGCCGAAATGTGTGAGAACAGAACTTAATACAAAATGCCCATTAATACACACAAAAACCACAAAACATGGAAAAACGCTGAACCTCAAAACCAAACATCTACAATAATTAAAATCAAGTGCACCATCTCCTATCATCTCATTGATAATAAATTATTGATTTCCTTAAGAAGCCACAAGATTACATATCAATAATACAATATATTGTCAGTCAATAAAACCACAAACGTGTCAGCAAAATAACACTTGTGACTTTGTAAATTGTGTGTACGAATTGCTTTACTGACCATGTTGAATCATCCAAGTCAGACTTGCAGCTCTAGTACAGAACACCAATTGGTGTACCCCTCTAACTTCACGTTGACCATGTTTCCATAATCTACACTCTAAAAACCTCCGGGTCAGATTGACCCAGAATTGGGTCCCATTCAGCATGACGGGTCAAATATGACATTTCCGGGTCAAATATGACCCGAAATTGGGGCAGCAGTACTCACCCACACACAAACCCACCCCTGTTTACATAAAAAGTGTGGACATTTCCTTGTTATTCTGTGTTTAAAAACTTGACGAAAAGGTTCCTTTTTTCTCCAACTAGATAACTCCTTCAAGCTGGATTTCTTATGATGATTTCCCTGACTGTTCCTCTTCATTTTGCCACGGATAAACTTGACCCCAAAATGCCCTGAAAGTGTTTTTCAGAGAGAAGAATACATTACGCTAACCTTACATACACAGTGTGGACTTGTGAACAAAAGATTTCCACAAGATGCAGGAAAGGAATACATTCTGTGAACTTAAGCACGTCCACAGGACGTCCAGAGCAGTCAAGGAAACGTTTACAAAAATCCAACTGAAAATCGTGTCCGAGGTTCAAGAAAAACAAGTATTTTCACTGAGTTTTGTTAATTGCACGAAAAGAAAGGAATGTCCACAGAGGGTATGTAAGGTAAGTGTGGGTGCGCTTGTATATGGTGCTACCGGAATAGTAGAGGGTACCCCACAAGGGCAGTTTTGATCCTTGTGGGGTACTAAAGTGGTACCCCATAAGAATTTCACGAAATAGATATTTCAAATTTACTTCAAAAGGAGGAAATCTCAAGTGCCATTCATCCGTCGTAAATTGAAGTGTTTCATATAAGGGACATACGGTCGAAATTTCAACCCATGAAACTGAATTTGGTTGGAATGGCAGTCATTTGAATTTTTTTCCGAGTTGTGTGGGAGTTTTGTACACGAGAACAAAGGAAATACCCCACAAGTATACACATACATGCTTGCGCTTGTGTGTGTGAACATGTGCGAGTCCACACAACGCCATCGCACCCTACATTATGTGGACTTCTTTTAGGAACTGCATATGACCGATTTTGAGGGTACTTTGCATATACGTAATGAGGCTGAGAGAATTCGTACCATGCAAGCAGTTGTTTCATCTCAGGAAATGCAAATTTACTGGAAATACATATATTGGTCCAAAACATTATCATTGTAGGATTAGGCACATTCTTACTATATGTTCTGAAAACAAATTAGAGAAAAAGTGTGCAAAGCTTGTGATTTTTGTGCAAAGGTCTTTTCGTGAAAACGTATTAGCACGATTTTGGAAGGTCTGTGTGGACGAGTTTTTATATTTACCAAAACTCAACACCAAACCCGTTAACTCCCATATTAATCTTCACCCATGCGGGCTTAGTAACATTATTATTTTTCATGTTATTTGTTGCCTGCATTGTCGCCACCGAACATTGAATCGAATTGGATTAAATCACAACCAAGGCGCTTTCCTGGACCATTAATCATGGTCACTGGGATGGGTCTTTAACCAAAAAAAAAAAAAAAAGAAAGAAAGAAAGAACTTCCCATGAGCTGTTGTTCGTTCACATTTCTATGTGTCTACATGTGCCAGTGATGGTATTGTTGTATGGGTGGATTCAGCCATTATGCCAGATTATTAACTGAAGCAACTGATGAATGGGTCAACCCGTAAAGATGCCACGGTCGATCTTACCTACACCAGTATGGGTGAAAATTGCAACAAACCTGAAGTTGGTGCAGCCCTTCGACTGTCTGATTATCACGTTTGTTTTTGTCACCTTTATTAACCGTCTTTTATGCTAAAAGCTGGGTATCGGACAGAAAAGGTCAGATGCATTAGGCCTATGCAGAGAGCCAAGTTTCTGTTTAGAAAAATGAATTTCAGGAAACATAGTGGACATTTCTCTATCGTGCCTCGTAGTACACGTTTAGCGAAAAGTATGAATTTACCAACCGGATTTCAACTCTAATGTAAAAAGCGCGCTTTCCATTTCAATTTTTACCACGGTAACAGATAATGATTTTTTTTGTAGAGAATCGATCATGTTATGCCACAAAAACGCATGTACTGGATTGGCAGAACATGAGCGTATATTGTTTGTCGTGGTACGTGACCAATGGGGCACATTAACTCTTCCAGAATTGAAAGTATTGTTTCCTGCACGTGTATTGACCTGAACTTGGGTACGAAGTTGTACAGCAGGCTGCAGTGTGGTTCCCTGACCAAAGGTTCCCTGACAGCTTTAGATAAATCTTAGGTCAGGTATTGACCACGGATATGAATAGTTCATGATACAATATGTCAAGGGTCACATGAAAGCCCTGGGTGGATCCTTTGTTTATATGTACATGCAGGCTGTTAAGGTTGGCAGTCACTTTGAAATCTTGAAATAAACTCCAAAAAAATGCGTTAAAAGGCAACATGAGCGACTGAACATTGCAACATTGTGTTACATGTGGGTAACAAGCAAAAGAAAACATATACCTTTTATGCGTACATACACGGCCCGGAAATACCCGAATATCCATTATGCTATCCAAATGTGGACGGGGGCAAGTTCAGAATATTTGGTTCTTTGGAAGACAATGAAATGCACATCGCTACCAACAAAATGAACACTCCCGACCAACATGGCACTTTTCAACTGGTGAGTCCTGCTCAAGGCAGATACGACGAGTGGGATTAGTATGACTGTTGTTCCAGGGTACATCATTTCTGATCGTGTTCCCAGAATCTGTCCTGCTCATATAATGTGTGCAGCTAGATTATTTGGGTTCCAAGCCTCACTTTCATTTTTCTTAAATGTGGCTAAAAGACATTTTGATATAAATACTCACATATTTTTAAAAACAATTCATCAGCATAAACAAACTTTTGATTTGCGATAAACCTTTATTTGTATTGCTTTCACTTTTACTCTCTGGGTCCCAAATAGGGAAGTTAACCCCCCTTTCCATTCAATATGGCCTACTCATAAAATATCTATTCTATACCTGCTTCACACAGTCTGCGTTAGAGTTATTACGTATTTCAAGTTTTTCATGGTTCTCTTAAGAGAAATCAATTACATTTGCTGGAATCTAATCAGAAAGGGGCTCTGAGAGTTATTGCTTGCGGTGTATTTTATGAGGATTATTTGAATAAGTCTATTTTGTCTATTTTCGTTTATGCCATGATTTCCTAATGCCATTTCCCATGAAAAGCTTTTCTAGATTTTTTACAATTCATATCACGTTTTTGTTACCAAGCTGCTACTTGCCAACCATTAAACTTGACAACCTCCAAACTTGGTAGATCCAAAATTAAAATAAATGTTGATGTTTTGGATACCCCTGTTACCAGGGTTCTGCGAAGTTAAGTTTCGGGGGGAGGGAAGCTGAATATGAGGAGAAATCGCTAAATTTCTTTTTTCTTTCAAGTTACAGGCGTTCCTGGAAGCGATAGATTTGTTGGGATTAGAGGACCAACATCCCCCTCCCTGCAGTCTTTCCCCATGTCGTGTAAGTCAACAGAATTTGGGTTTTGAAATTTCGAATTTGAAAATCAAGATGGACTCTTCCAATGTTTGGAAGCCGTTAGTGCAAGTTTTCTTACCGTTACTATCAGTAATATAAAATTTTGAAAAATTTAAAGATCCGTCTTTCCTCAGATGATGAACCCACTCGTTATGCGTGTACGATGTGGGCCTCAGAACGATGTTTTGTCATTTTTGGTTTGGTAATTATCAGGAGAGGAAAGTCTAAATACTTTATAAAGTCTCTTGTACAAATTAATGTCACCATATTGTTTACGTGGCTTCTACGGTCATATTTTGAGTCATTTTTTATGATTTTGTCAATGCGTCAGCTCTTACTCCAGTATTTATCCAATCTGTTCTCAACCATCTGTGGTGTGCTAGTCAGATACGTGACTTAACAGGTGTCCTTCTTGTAGCTGACATATTTGCTGTTGAAGGAAGACCGGTTGTCGGCGAAGCATTGCGCCGCCTTGCGGTCGCATTCACAGACAAAGGTCTTGCATGCTTTTCTTGGAACAAGAAAGTTGTAATCACCCTCTTCCCCTGCAAAACAAAACAATAAAAAAAATGTTCTCGTCATAAAGCATTTGTTGCTCGTGTGGATTTAATTAGGTTTCCTCGAAACCATGCACTTCCCTTGAATTGGGTAAACGATGCTTGCAGGAAAAGCAATTCTCTTCCAGTTTATTTCAAATCAAAAGGCGCCTTTTCTTCTTGCGTTAGTCTTTCGCCAAGGCCATCGTGGCGCTACCCGCAAATCTTTGAAGCGACTGGAGAGAGACCTGCAGCTAGATCCTAATGTACGTGCGCTGCACAAGATGGGTAATGCCGGTAATGTGTTGAGCCACTGTTGCCTTAGCGAAGGGCTATTTGTGTAACTTAATCTAAGCTTGTATTCTTAATCATTACAAAACTACAACTGGTAAAGATACTAAATCTTAATATGTGAAAGTAGTCAATTTCTTTTTTTTCTTTTTTTTGATTCTGAATCTGAAATTCTCCTTCTACGTGAAAAAGCCCTGCCAAAATATTATCAATTTCCCGTAGTTAGGGAACATGATTTATATGTCAACACTGCAAATGCTGTCTCCTTTGTTTTGATTACTGTAAGAACCCGACCGCAAACGCAAACGTAGTTTGCAAACGTAGTGCACGCACTACGTTTGGGCGAGTTCTAGTGAAGGTCTGTTGCACGCCTGCGCAACTGGCCTATGGGAGGCCGTGACTGGTACCTGGCTTGAACACGGCTGCTATCGAGCCAATATACAAATGTCGGATCGGGGGCTTCAGACTGACCAATTAACCCACTATTGCTTACAACTGAAATGTTCAAATTTTGTTCTGCTTGACATTTCGGTTTATAACCATTTGCGACACAACCTGTTATTTTATAAGAATAACCTCGGTTACCGTAACCCGGTTTGTATATGCATGATTCTGGTACAGGAATAAGTTCATCAACGATCTCTCTTTGAAGTGTTTAACATTTGTTTGTAGGGTTTTATTGGTTAAAGATGTATAAATACAAAATATTGTAGAGATCCGATTTCTATTAAAATGGAACGGTAATTTATTTTTATAATTGAGGAATAAAAAGAGGATTACATTGTGGGCATGATGATCGTGATGAACAGGCGAAAGCGATGCTATACCGATCGGGAACACAGTACGCAGAGGTACGTAGTACTGGCGCGCGCACATGCGGTAAGTAGCGATCACGCACAAATCGTGCTGTTTGATCCGCCTTTCCTTTTTTTATTGGTAAACTAAACACACAACCAGCAAACTGAATTGGTAATTGGCAGTGACGAGTTGGATTTTAGAGCAATAGCCAGACTAGAGGCTCGCTCAACATTGAATAGCCTGATTTCTCCTCTTTACGTTGGTCTGAACACCGATTAAGATTTCAGCTGAGAACATGTGGCCTTTTTTATTCAAAAATCGAGTAAAACCTGTAAAAGGTAGTATTTCCTATGGGGGTCCAAAGGAAAATAAATGCCTCTCCCGTGGGTTTGCTCAATTTTTTTCCATATATGTAAAAATATTTTGATTGACCGAAAATAAATTATGGCATTTTCTTGTCCAATTATGAGGAGCGTTTTGGTTTTGTTCGATGACCCCGTAATGCATTATCAAGTGGATGTAATCTGGTTCCACAATCCTCTCACACAAGCGGATTCGTAAACTCCATTAGGAATTGGACACCAGGTCTGCCACGTATACACACATATGAATGCACGCTGTTCACTTAAATGTGCAGACGTGCCACCCATTACGTGCCCATGGTGTTGGAAGCTCAATAATATCGATGGAATGGGCACTAATCATAAATAATCATCAACAACTTCCCAAGCGAAATATAACCGGTAGCAAACAATTTACAGGATCGAAATATGTAAATATATCTCACAGCATCTGATGGAACAGCTCCCAGAAGACGTGGATTTGTCGTACCAATACGTGGTAGCGTAGGTTTCGACAGTCCAGCACTTTCCTTCAGCCACAGCTCTCCCGTAACACTCATCGTGCACTTTACAGCATCTGATGAGAAATACATCAACTTTTGTATTACGGGTAACGTTGACGTGCATCGCTCACAGTTTGGGCTTAATATTAACACGTACCATTATAATCTCGCGATAACTGGTAATGATTCTGTGCCAATTCCTAAAGTTGGACTGTATTTTAATGAAGAAGAGTGAAAAATGCATCACTCACAAAGAGCAAATCCCTTATTAACCAATACAGCAAAAACCAACCTTACAAAGTGGATGTCCAGTTTTATACAGAGCTGTCCATTATGGCTTTAGCTTTTGTAACTATATTCTCTCTTTGGAGTGGTTTGAGTGAGCTTTTCACTAGTTTGCCTTTAAAGGGTAGGACGCGTTCTTCTATGCAATACCACAGATACACATGTTTGTGAATTAAATCAATTTGTTGCAATTTTGAAAATATTTGCCATGCAGCTTTCGTTTCTCTTCTTTTCCTGCAAATTAACCCTATTGACTCCCATTCCAACCTGTCAGTTGCGTCCACGGGTGTGCCTTTCCCTCCGTAGCCACAATAGCAGCCATAACCGTTGTATTTCAAACCTTCAGTGTAGCCGATGTTTCCCAGGCACATAATCATCTTGCCGAACTGAACTAAATTGGTGATTTCGTCTCTTACTTCAGCCTCTGTTGCGGAACGAGCAGACCAAACTACATTTACTGATTAACTTCCGTTTTTCATATTGTCAATAGATTGATACAAAACAAGAGAAAGGGTACATTATGACTTCCAGTTATAAACCAAACACGCTGCAGCTGTTGTCATCATTTACTCTGAATTCAATAATGCGTAATGCAATTAGCAGCAAATCATAAATACGTAAAACATTAGTCATTCCTTGGGCCTATAGAGCCTGCCAAATGGTCGTTCTTAAACGGTGGATAAAGTACCGGCTGTGTGTATGGAGGAAAAACAAAAGAGGAGTAACAACTCCTGCTGTTCAAAGTGCTCTGATGGTCGCCGCCCAGTCAGGCAAATAACGGAAAACATTCCAAAAAAGTCCAATTATACCTGCTGATTGTTGCTTACCCGAACAAGTGCATGCGATTAACTTCAACTTATCGCGGTGATCAGGATATAGAGAGAAGAGAAAAATCTCCAACGTAATATCTTCTTTTGCCATCGTGAATAAACCTTTTGTTTATTTTGAAACACTGTTCCATAATTCTCAGAATGAAATAAATCACTCCACACACACTCACTTTGTTTGTTTTTCTGCCACAGCTTTGTTTTATTTCCAAAACTTGCTGAATATTGCCTGATACCAGAAATGGGGGGGGGGGCAAACTCGCAACAAAATTGCATTTTCATCCGGCACACCAAACCAGCCAAACCAGCAAAAAGGGCACAACAGGCCCACCATAACAGTGGCCCACAAGACCATGTTAATATTTAGGGCACACCAGACCATCACACGTGCAATGGTGGCGCTCCAGGCCAACCATAAACATGGCACACCAGGCCATCGATAGGCCACACCTGGCCCGCCATTATACAACTCTAAACATGGCACCCCAGACCATGTTAATGTAACAATTATAACACACGTGGTTCACCACATAAATGCTGAATAACATTCGGGCATACCAGACCCTGAAACCTGTAAGCGCCAACAGCCATGTTAAATCAATACCAATAAGAACTCTGTCGTGAAAACACTAAACCTGAACTATTAAACCTGCAGGCACCCAGTGTTCCCCCGTTAGAGTTATGGGAGGAACGGTCCTTGGTGAACTTCCATGCAGCCATTCGAGTTCCTGCCACAAAACATTGAAATTACTGTCATAGCGCCTCCATTGTATGCTAGAGCAACTGTAAATGGTCAAATAAATGTATTGGTCATTATGATTATCTCTTGACAGTGTCTGTCGAATTCCCGCCAAAAACTGCTTAAAATGTGCCACGATAACTGATGTTTGCGCAGGATACAATTCCCCGAACTGTACCACCGGGAGGAATAAATGGCTCCGGTGGGCATCCAGGAAGCACAAAACCAATGATTGGCGATCATGCCAAGCACAATGTCAAGATTGCCTTCTCACAAGGTATTTATCACAAGGCGGAGATAGGGCGAAGGTGGGTAATCAAAAGTTTGAAAGCTGCAATTGATGTTTACTCCATAAAGACTGTGACAAAACTGAAATCAAAATTACGTCCCCTAAATTCATCATGCCATCCCTCAACTATAGAAGATGTACCGCCTAATTCTCAAAGTCCCCCTTCTTGATAGTTAAGCATAGGGCAGATTCCTCAGTTTTTCTCGTCACAAATTGCAATGTAATTGGATTAACTGGTTTATCAGCTTCACAGAGCCATGCTAACACAGAGTACTGCTTGTAAATTACAATCCATTCAGACTGTTACACATAGGAGAACTACACACATAATTATGTTACAGAAAACCAAGTGCAAAGACCTCTGTAAAGTACGTTTCACCACCCTGTCTACAGCAATGACAGATTACAATGGATATTCATAATAAAGCTGCCACCAAAGCAGCTGATTGACTCTCTGCCACAGCTCGGGATCCCTTGTTGGCACAGAATTGCTAATAGCATTATACACATGCAGCTATTATTATGCATAACCCGTGCATGTACCAAAGACCATCTTTCCATTGCGCTATGTGCAGTTTTCCAGTTGCTTTGGCATATATTAAGCTTCAAACTGTTCCAATTATTTGTGTTATTTGCAGTTATTTTATTAAGTGCAGTTATTTGTGGCTAACCAATTAAACACTAATTATGAAGTCTGAGAATAAAGCATTTGATCACTTAGTGATAAACTGTCTTATTCATTTAATGGTTTTAATTTATTTTTGTCCCTCCAAACGTCAGGTTTCAAAGACTTGAATCGAATTTGACTAAGATTAACCAACAATATATTGACCACCACTCGAAAGCTAACTTCATAAAAAAAAACCAATATGCGCTATTTCATCACAGGAGTGATCCTGTGATCACAAAATATACACTTTTGTATAAATGCCGTAATAAAAGTGGTTCAAATATAACATCTTGGGCATTAATTCCCAAAATAACTCCAAAAGAAACCGTTCGAGAAGGACAGAAACTGACATGGACATGAAGGGCACACGGCCTAGCACAAGGAGAAACTGTGTAATTAAATTAGATTCTGTTGTGAGATCATTCCAAGAACAAACGGAGACATGAATATTCAGTTTCCTATACTTTTCTTATAGTACACAGCGTTTGAAGGGTGTATATTAACAGCAAAGATTTGCTGGGCGATCATAGGGTACAAATTAAGGGTCTAATGGTTGAGAACCACATTACATACCAGACAGTGGTCATTGGCCAGATGTTATAGGCCTGGGCAAACACATTCTGTGTCATTCCTCCATGCTGTGTGCAACCTCAAGCGGTACGCGCCGCGTGCTCGACAATCTCCTAACACAGAATTTGTATAAAAGCGGCACATACCGTAACATGGGTAGAAGAATGTTAAAAGAGAATTAAATTAAATTATTGAAAAATTAGAGCGTACCATCGACCGAGTATAGTTATTCCCTATTGATAAATACAATTTAATCATCCCTATTGGTAGAGAAACTGTCACGTGACCATTCTTGAACAATTAATACACGTATATTCAGCTGGACGTTTGAACCGCGCACGTTCAATTAAAGAGTAATTTGCATATATAATGTGGGCTACGTTAATACTTGCACGCAAGAAGCTTTTTCATTTCAGGAAATAATTTTCGTTCACTTAGGGAAAATAACAATCTCAAACATTTTTTTCTTCGTTAGATTAGGTCTTCCCCTATTGTTCGCGCAGAATCAAGAAATAGTGAGCTGGCAAAACTAGTAGTTGTCCAAAGCTGTTTTCTTGAACAAAACTTTGTTGACGTTTTAGTAAGATAATAAAAGGTATAAAATAAAGAATTGGAGGTTGTTATGAAATTCTCCAAAAGAGGACTGAGGTAGAGAAACGTGTGAATGTTTTAGATTTGTTTGTTTGTTGGGTTGTTCGTTTGTTTGTTTTAGATTGTTTTCTCCTCCAAACAACCGAATCTTAACGGTTTATGTCGTTTTCAATGAGTAAGCACCGATCAGTGACAGCATTGCTTTCCACGGAGGCCCTCAGATTTACAACGAGGTGGGAGGAAAACCCCAGGAGAATATTTCAGGCAAAACCCACGGAATCAGGTAGGGACTGAAAACCCAATCCACACGTGGACCGAGCCGGGAATCGAACCCACGCAGCAGAGGTGGAAGTTGAGGAAAAACCAATACCTATACGCCACACTGACTCCCCTTTAACATGATCAATGTTAATTCCTATGGAGCCTGAAAGTTGACCCCTGATGGCGCGCTTTCTGAATCCTTGGGTAGGGAAAACCTAAAAATATTTTAGAATAGGTAGGGCCTAATAATTTTCGTTCAATTATACTCAACTCGGAAAAGGCCTTTGCAAGCAGATCAATTTATAGACACTTAAAAATCTCCTGACCTAAAAGAGAACATCCTGCCAAAAATTGACCCATTTCTAAAGTACATTGAAGATTGAAGAACAGTGCAATTTCGCAGTTTCCTAGGCAAATAAACATTCACAGAAGTAAACCGAAGTCCGTCGGTAAAGCCAAAAAGAAAACAGATAAAGATACTTTACTGACTGTTTGATTTATTAGGAAATAAACTTAAAGCAATAATCTACTTTTACAAAAGATTCTAATGTTTAAATCTAATCGCTTTGCTGACAACAACTGCGTCATGTCAACTCATGTGAATATGGGACCTATCGACTGCACGAAAGTAAACCTTTGCAACGTTGTATAATCTCGTTTTCACGCACGTAAGCACGGGGAGTGACAACAAACGTGCGTGAACAAGGAGACCTAGGAACAATAATTATTGCCCGAAGTGAAAGGTCGTCGATTAATTTCGTTTTTACCCATCTCCAGGTGATTTTCCTCAGTATTACATGAGGAAGGCAAAGGTGAAATTCCAACATGATGGTTTCTGGGATGGTTTCTGTTAGAAATGATCCAATGGTTCAAAAACTATCGAACGTAATATGACGGCCCGATATAAAAATCCTCGTAGGCAGACTGAGCGATTGTTCCTGAAGCTCGCTTCGTTACCTTTTACTTTCAGGCTCTGTTGTTTGTCTTTGTGGGCGTAATTATTCAGTGATCAGGAATGACAAACCAAGACAAAACCATTACATTAGTAAGAAGTTCATTATTGAAACTGAGGTCTATTTGTCATCGTAATATTAAAACTTTCAGTGCACACTTCCACCGTCAGTACGCGTAGGTTACGTACGGCCGTGATTGATCTTAGTATCTGCCTTGGGTATAAAGCACCCCTCATTGGTTAAAAAGAGCCATGTTGGTTGGTTGGTTGTTGGTTGGTTGGTGTACTGGCCCGTATAGCGCATGCATGCGCTCTTTCTGTCATAAACAGTGGAAAAGGTAGAACGGGAGGGCGCAAATCCACACCGTAGAAAAGCATGCGGCAAAATACTGGTGATGATACGTAGCAGCAGACATACAGACATGCACATGAAAAGAAAGTGATATAAAGCAGGTTCCCAGCAGTGTAAATGATGAGGAGCTGTACGGGAGAAAGATTGGGGACAGGGAGCGCCACAGGAAGTCCTGTAAACCGAACTGTGTCCGGTTCATTTTAAGGGTCATGACCCCGATGGAAGATTTGCAGATTAGCAACACCTACAAGTGATTACATTGTGACGCTTAAATCCAACCACTTGCATCTCTCGTCCCCTGCAGGATAGAATGGATGGATTAAATACTAATGTTCCATTATTTGATGTACTTCAGAATGTGGTAACTGTGTTGTTTTGTGTGAGAAAGTTGAAGGTGGATCTGTGTGTCGGAGAGACCTTTTGATTGCTTGAGGATTTGTCTTTGTGGGATGAATTTGTTACATGTGGATAAACCGTTGTGCATGCCAAACATTGGCTACAAACAATGGCTACATGCATTGTTTGGCATGCACAAGGGTTTATCCACTAAGAACACAGGGCCAGAGTTCCCTCGTTTTCTCTGTTTTCTCCGAATGACGCAATCTACATTCAGAATTCACATCTTGGCATGAACAGAAAATCCCTTTTTAGCTTGTTATAGTTGAGCTCTGAAGACAACTGGCACTGCATTCGATTTGGATGCTTCCATATTTATTTGAACAGATGAAATCAATGAAAACATGTTTTCCTCAGAGGTGTGTAAAATGTTCGATGTCGTCAGTGCAAGCAAACACTTCACAAAGTCCATCTGGGTGTTTGATACAGGAATTTCTTCAGGCCTTTACATACTCCAAGACGTAATCTGTCCATTACAACTTCTTGATGGAGTTCCACCTCCACTTCATAAAGGAGAAGGAAGGCTCACATTTGATGTTCTTGACAGGATCTAATTTCGGATTGAACAGGATTGATTCTGCCCATTTTTCTTTGAGTTTTTGTTTGAGAGTGTGTTTGATTTCGCCATCCAGATGGAGGATACAATGGTCAGCAGAGTCTTTCTTGGTGACTAATTTGACGGTCTGATCTGATCTCTCATTACCAGGGATGCCACAGTGACGGGGGATCCATTCAGAATTGACGACATTGTGTTGGTCCCGGATGCTTATGAGAGTATGGCGTATATTGCAAACAATGTTATGCTGGGGAAAGGGTTTAGATATGGCTCGAATTTGGCGGAGACAATCACTGAAAATACACGTATGGAGGGGTTTGACATTCTCAATCAGTATTCTGTGAATATGGAACTGTCATTCAACCGATATCCTTTGGAGTATTTAAACTGGGGAATATAGAGACTGCACCCAACAGCAATAGTTGTGTCGTAAAATCCATCAGTGTATAATATGTGCAATGAGTTAATCCAATTCTCATTGGGGATTTCCATATTAGAAATATTTGGTTGTTTTTTTCATGAGGAGAATCTTGGTTACATTATATGCAGGAAAGGATTTCTGTGGAAATTGAAGGTGCGTGATAATGCCAAAATAGGAATTAATCAGTTAGTGCAAAAGAGGTGAGAGTGTTGTGATCTTAAACAGCTAATGGAGAGTCCCCACGTTCAGTCTGGGGTCTGTAGAGAGGGGAGCAGTGGATAGCACCAGTTCTTTTGGGGGCTTGGTACTCAATACTGTCAAGGTTTTGTTTAAGAGAAGATGATACAGAATTAAACGCTCCACAGCCGTACGCCAGGATAGGCTTGATAAGAGCAATATACAGATGATGGAAGGTTTGCAGTGTGCTCCCCACCTGTTGTCACAGGTACATCTAATCCTCTTCTTCCATTTAGCTACAACACAACATATTGACAATGTGTGTTTTTCAGGTTAGTCTGTTGTCGAAGATGACTAAAAGGAATTTAGCCGAAGGTTGTAGTTAAAGGACGTTGATAATTTTAAAGAGATGTTGATATATCTCGTAGGTGAATAGAACAGCAATAGTTTTCACGATCGATAGCTTAATACCACATTTATCGCACAAATTGCTGATGCAGTTGAGGTTTTGTTGGATTTTCTTTTCTAGGTAGGAGATATTTCTGTTTGACTTCCACAGAGTATTGCATCTGTATATTGTGAGAAAGTGATACCATTAACATTAACGATAACGTTATGAGAAGGATAATTTACAGCAACATGAAACAGGAGAGGACTGATAACGCTTCCCGAGGGACACCATTATCCAAGATTCTTTCTGCCCAGAGAAGGTTTTTGATCTTAATGAACTTGTATTTTTCTGTTGGTGAGGAATTTGTCGATCTATTGGTGATTCTCGCAGGAATGCCCAGGAACTGTAGTTTAATTACAATTCCCTTCAACCACAATACGCCTTTTCAAAGTCCAGAAAAAACGGCAAGAGTGCTCCTTTATTAGAAATAGCTTTACTAATGGAAGACTCCAGGTTCAGTATGTGATCAATGGTGCTCTGGCCCTTGCAAAAACCACTCTGATAACTGGGAAAGCAGGTTGTGGGTTTCTGAAAACCAGGAAAGGCGAGATTTGACCATTCATTTTACCACGGAGGAACAACCACTCATAAATCCCCTGTAAATCCTATGCAATGAGCAACGTTGAAAATTCTGTTTTGTTGAACAACAATTCAAAAGAACAATTTTTGGTTGACTACTGACTACTGGGCTCAAAGACAATACATCAGTGCAAATCAAAGTCAGGTCTTCATCGGGAATAGCTACGCACAGGCACGCCATAGTCCATCCTATCAGCGCAGCCCTATGCTGGCTAAAGGGAGCGCTTTGTTCCAGAAAGATATCAGCTTCACCGAAAAAAAAACAACGCCCATTATAAATGCATCTTTGCATTAATTGTACACCTGTAACCGTTTAAAAGCAACTTTTGGGAATTAAACGTGTTTCAGTGTTCACAAGGTGTTAACTACCCGATAAACGTGTTTTTATGTCGTCACAAAGACCCATATGTGTCGTTGTGTGGAAATTTATTAACACGTCAACATGTGTTTATTTCAAAAATAAACACTGCGACATATTTAGCTTTGGATTATTAACACCACTACATAACGTGTTACCATAGGAAGCAATTTTAAAGACGTGGAAACATTAAAGTGTTTTCGAAATACCGAATAGGCTCATTTTGCCGTTCTGAGGATGTCACAGTTCAAGAACTCACAGAGGGATGAAAAAGAGATTCGACTTACTCGCTAGGGCAACTGCCATCGCCAGGATAAGAAAACTCTTCATGGTGAAGATTAGCGAAAGGTTGGGCTAGTAGATGGTGTTAGAATGCTGGAGGTTAGGATGCGGTGTATATAATGCAACAGTCTAACTTGCTTCCGATCTCAAGGAAACGGTGGGTAGCCTAATCTCCGTAGTAGAGCAGCATTTATATAATGTTTTATCTCGTCATTATTTTGCTTAAATTTCAGCTATTAAGGCTACTTGAAAACAAACGCTGCAACCGAACCCACGTAATTAAATTCTCCAATACAAATATACCAGCAAAACAGCATCATTAAGAAAGTAATTTGACGAAAACTCTTTGGTTTTGATCAGGTTGTAAATCATAAAGCGTAATTCCTGCCAAAACGTTTTTAACATCCTTATTTCTTTTCATATAATGGGTCTTATTACAATAATGGTTAAATTTCGCAATTACTTGAAGTAAATTTATGGGTGGGCCAGTTGAAGAGAGCATAAAGTTACGATGAAAGCAACAAGAAAGGGGGTAATACTTTCTGTGTACAGTGAATGCTATACTACATTCTGCCAAAGTTTGTCGACAACTTAGTTTGAAAAAAAATTGTCTGTTGTTTTTTGAAATGGTAAAAAAGACACTTTCAGACATTTTGTTCATGGCAAAAGTGTTTTACCCATTTTTAGATCATAATTATCTAAAAAACTAGATTATCTAGAGTTTTTCCAAAGACTTGTGTGGTATAAATGTGCATCAATCATTTGATTCTCTGGAATATTAGAGTTGAAGAACAATAAATAGCAGTCTCGAAGATCCCTTCTGTCACTTTGTTGCTGTTTTTCGTATTCTCCTATTCGGTGAGGATTTTCCTGATAAAAGATACACGGGACAGAAAAGAATCATCATTGCAATTATATCTTGCCTACGCATTTCAAAATTACAATGTGATTTTCTCTTTTCCAATGGGCTTTCAAGTTCAACTGGGGCATTTGGTATTAAACTGTGGATGCCTTAATTGGTTTGAGACTTTCTAAATCATTTGTTCATTTGCATTATTGTTATTGTTGTTTTTCATATATAATTTGTTGCCTGGGTTGTCAACGCCGAGCATTAAATACAATTGAGTGAAATTACCACCGAGAAGGTTTCCTAGGCTATTAACCCATTGGTAGTCGCTGGAGAAGCATGATGTCGGATCACATTTCCACGTATAATTATGATGGCATTGTTTTGTGGGTGATTTATACCATAATTATGCTGTAGATTATTTACCGGAGGCAGATCTATACAAACTGAAACAACTGGCGAATAAGCCAACCCACAAAGATGCCAAGCTCGAGCTTACCTACTCCCATGTATGGCTGAGAATTACAACACACCTGAAGTTGGCACAGCCCTTGGACTGTCTGATCATCATGCTTTGTTTTGTGACCCTTATTAAGGGTCATTTTTGCGCCAAAGCTAGGAATTGGACAGAAAATGTCCGATGTATTATTTAAAGTGTCAAGTTTTTGTTTGGAAACGAACTCCAGGAAATATAGCAGACTTTTCTCTATCTTGCGTCGTCGTGTATGGAAAGGTATTTTCCGCGCTTTGTATTGGCGTGACTTAAGGTACTAAGTCGCACAGCTGGCTGTAATTACGTAACTTCATGTACACCTATAATGAGAAGTGCTACGGAAAAAAGAGAAACAGTATTTCTGATACCACCGCTATATTTATTTACATCGTTCATTCGTGTTTGTAACTGGGCCGATTTCACCGTTATTTAGATTTTTATTTATAGTGTCGGCAGATGACAGCAGGTTGCTGGAAGGAAAGTCTTCATGATGAAGATTGGCGGAGGATGGTTAGCAGGATGCTGTGTAGATTGCAACCGCTTCTTACTTGCTTCCTATCTCAAGGAAACCATTAGAGTCAGTGTAGTTAATCTCTGCAGTACAGGAGCATTAATATAATATTTCATCTCATCTCAAATTTCAGCTGTTGAGGCTATTTGAAATCAAATTCCTCAACCGACTTCATGAAATACAATCCCCCAACACAGATGCACCAGTAAAAGCAAATACTTGGCATAAAACGGCTTTTAGTTATTAGACATAAAGTTGAT
Organism: Acanthaster planci; assembly: GCF_054643075.1. Lineage (NCBI taxonomy): Eukaryota > Metazoa > Echinodermata > Asteroidea > Valvatida > Acanthasteridae > Acanthaster > Acanthaster planci. The sequence continues at coordinate 19,492,489 of NC_141779.1, forward strand.
TTCGATCGGGTTAAAAAATAAAGGTAATAAATTTCTTCTTGGTCAGTCTTAAACGTGCGTTTTTAAGACCGACTCAGGAGAATGGACGCAGCTAATGCCCGAGCTGCACATACTCATTCCCATTTATAAATACTTTTTTGTGTGTGTCAGAGATTTGATGGATTTACAACGATTTTGTTTTAAAGTTTTACTTTCATTTTCCCGAACCCTCCGGTCCATTTTATGGTATATTCTTTGTGCAAGTTGTCCGATAGAATCTCTTCATACGGACTTGGCAAGTGCGTGGCGAGCTGCGTGCACACAGACTCTTGACCAATCAGAATCGATTAAACTGTCTCGTACCCAGGTGCCAACGCCTGATTTACGCAGGGGACATTATCACTTCTCAGCAGGCATTATGAAAATGTTAATACACAGTCAAATTGCATTTTGTTGAATAGGGAGACAGTCTGAGGTAGACCTATTTATGAATAAATCTTAAGCCACTTTCCTGCCAAAACGTTTTTCATCCTTGTTCTTTTTATAAACTGTGTCTCATTCTAAAAATGGTTGAGTGTCACAATTATTGGAAGTATGGTGATTGCGACAAGAAGGGAATGATCGTTTTACTCTTTTAATGTACGGTACTACATTCTACAAAGTTTGTTTACAACCTATTTCGGAAAAATATTTATTTTTTAATCGGTACAAAATACTTTCATACATTTTTTCAATGGCAAAAGTGTTTTACCCATTTTGCAGGTTTGGAATATTTAGAAAACTGAAACATTTGGACTTTTCTTAACGATCAATCATTTGATCTCTGAAATAGAGTTGAAGGACTTTAGATGGTACAGTCTCGAAGTCCCTTCCGTCGCTTTGTGTTGCTTTTCATGCTTTTATATAGAGGATTTTCATTGTTGCCTCTGATGACAGAAAACATGGGCCAGAAAAGAGCCAACATTTCAAAAGCACTTGACAATCTTGCCTACGCATTTAAACACTGAAAAAAAAACAAAGCCTTGGTCAGTTTACAATAAAACAATGAAACTGCAAACTGTACTAAACTCATGCGCAATTACATTGATGTTTTATACTGCAATGGTATACAGATTACGCATGGTAGAAGTTTAAAGTCCAAGTGTAATGTGGTTTATAATTTGCAGTCTCCAAAGCGTTATGTGACCGAATGGAGTTCGATATTCATTATTAAGTCCAAATCTGTGTTTCGTCGTCGATTACACGAATAGCTCCATTACTGTGTAACAAAGCTAACAAAGCTAACAAAACGGTCCCGTTACGCACTGTGCGCGTGGTTTGGCCTCGCTCATTGGCTGTCGAGGTCGCGCCACGCCAGACTAGCCTGGCCTACAGCTTTATCTATTGAGCGAGTAATATCGATCAGATGACCTTTTTATTGATAGCTACAGTTAGCAAATTAATTCTGATGCTTGATAACCAGTTTTAAAATGCCACATTACATTTGCCACAAACTCTCACAGTTTTCTTCTGAGACTCCAAATTAAAAGCAGCCAGTTTCAGTAAACAAAATTTATACTACATAAAAAGCTCTTTAGGCCAAAAAGTTTCTGGTCAACGGGCGCGTGGCTGTAGGGCTGCAAGTCGGAAAGAAAAAGTTTTACGATGGCCAAAGCCTGCTAAACTTACTTGATCGACTGGAATTTTGCTACTGCGTAATTTTAAGGAGTCCCTATGGGCCTCTTCTGCCCTCAATGTGATTGGTTCACACAAATGTGCAGAGGCCTAAACATCTCTTCCAAAGTGGGCCCCTATACTGGAGCCGTTTAATGGAAAACGATGTAAAACTGTAAATAAACAGATACAAAATATTTTGAGTAACAAGGAATAAGTCACTAAGTTCCATAACAATACACAATGAAATGTAGAAAATGCAGAAAGTCTAAGGACTGCAAAAAGTCTATTCTACCCAAAGTACATGTATACACATGTACATGTAGGTCAATGTAAAAGGACACAAATAGATGTAAATACATGTACATGTAGAAAGAGTTCATGTACAAATTAATGGGTAAAAATGCAATGTGTGAGGAATGTAACTATGAAACCTCATAAAATGCAAACAGTCCTGTGCGTACAGACAGATAAAAATGCAACATGCACAGTAGTGAAAATGAAGAACACAGGACACAATGTACCGGAAATCTTTGCTTAAACATACTGGTGAAAATGCATGTACATGTCAAATTACATGAACAGGGCAATACTCCATAACACGCTTCAATTTAAAAAGATCAACTTGTGAAGTCAAAGAAGGCAAGATAATTACAGACAGTTCCACAAACAGAACTTACGATAAAACATAACATGCACTGGCAAGAATGTGTGTATTGTAATTGTTTACAAAATACTACGCACGTGAGTGGAGGAGGTGAGTGTGACACTGAGAGGGCTTTATATACCAGAAATAAACCCTAAATTGGACTTATAATAGACTACAGAGGAACTATATATTATAAAGGAAACACAGAAATGGTAAACTTAATTACGGATCGTGCTTGAACAAGGGCTTATAAACAGGTGTAGCAAGTTGTAAAATGTACGAGTGAAGTAACGTGAATGACATGGAGCGGGAAAGTGAAAAGCGATGGTAGAGGGCGCTAGACTAGATTACTGTGGATGAGCAGCCCGAGAGCAGAACTCGAGGCAGAACAGGGCCCCATAGTCGGGCAATGTTTTTTTCAGATGACATCATTTCTGTATTGTTCCGAAAGGTGGTTCAATTGAATAAATTGCAGAAAATCTCAGATTAACGTTGACATTTCTTAGAACTGATAACAATTAGTCATTATTACCTACACTAACACTACTCAAATCAAGCTTGTAAGAAAACGGTTTTCTAGTTTTTAGGGCACATGAGAGTGTTATTGTGCACTTTGGAAATCTGGCCAATATAGAATTTCATTTGGTCATTTTAAGCCGATAGGGTAAATGAAGATTTCTTCCGGGGCAATAGAAGCATCGATAACGTTATGAACGTGGGGAGATGCCATGTCTATTATTCTACAATGGGCAATATGTAAAGGGATTTCACATTAGCTTTGCCTTCCTATATCCGCATCTAAACCGAAGCTCTCTGTGTTGAAGTTAGTCGCGCCCGCCCACGTAGTTCAAACAGTACATGCAGTACCCGGTTTGAAAGTGTGACGCCACTTCAGTTTAAACCACGCCCACTGCACATGTAGATACGCGACCATCGAAGGTACGTTAGTTCGCGGTAAATTGCCGTTATTTTTTCTTTTGATTTTACGTGTCAAGTCATACTGAAAGACTCTTGCACAAGAATTTGCAGCCTGAAAAGTCTGAATTTAACATACCATTTTGTTTCTTTTTTCTTTTCTATCTGGTACCTGGTGTCGCCAGTACTGCATCTTACACTGCGGGGATCCAGGACCTTTAAGCCTTTTGTTCGTGCAAGGGAGGGGGAGGTGGTTACTACATGGAATTGTCGCCGTTGGTGAAGCTATCTAATCTCGTTGCATTGTTGTTAACCGTACACGTAAAATAAGACCATACACATAATGCTTTTAGGGGGGTCTTCCAATCTTTACTGCACCGGTTGTCTGTATACATAAAGTACAAATTATGCATCGTGTGTCCTTATCCTAACATCGTCTTGTGGGCTTTATTTTGAATTTCAGTGAGATAGCACTCTACCATACTTATGAGCTCTTCCGGACCTCTAGTAATAGTTGATCCAAATCTGCTACGTGGTTGTGAATCCAGAGCTTGCTGGGGGGCAAAATTGGGATATTTTCTAAAGTGATCGTCGTTTTTTATTAATCTGCAAAAAAAAAACGCCCTGAAGGAAGACATGCTGTATGTGTACCGTTTCTACAATATTGATGCATTTAATTCCTCCAAACGTCCAGTAATATGTCCCCAAAGGGTGCAGGTAACCCACTTCCTACCCCAGTCACCTTATACGCTTTATATGCCTTTTTATACTTATTGAAAATAAGTAGGCCTAGTTAGCCTCTACGTGTTTCATCAACCGCATTATGAAGGAGATGTGGTAAAAATTCCCACGTTTCGCTAAAAGACTCGCATGTTATGAATACTTCTTTCTGATCTACCCATCTCTCTATGGGAGACAATATATAGCATCAGTGTCATTAACGAAATCAGCTTATATACAGCGTATAGTTGTACAATCTTCCTTTTGATATTTAAATGATTAAGCAATTAATTGAGTAAAATCAATTTCTATACTGAAAACATCCGTCGTTTTTATAATGCTACCAGCTTCTTTACTCACAATGCCTCATCGAGTTGCTTGTTTTAAGCTACATATTAGTTCCTTTGGACATGAAGCAATTCAGCGCCCCGTGGAGCGATAGAGGTTAAACATTGGGCCTACAGAAATTGTGAAACTTTGAATGTCAGTCACGTTGAGTAAAAGCTGACGTCTTGAGGCGAGGCTGTTGTGTTGCAGATTTCCAGATCGTCACCTATACTTTGATCAGAGGGCAAGTTTATGTGTCTGTCAACTGGACTCATGAAAGATCAAGTCATCTGCGGTAAGAATACATTAATCGTGGCCTTACTGGACCCGTGGGATTCCACTCTGACCTGGCCTTTGACCAAGCCACTAACAGTGCTAGACGGAGTGGGTGCGCGCTTCGCGTGGTAGGTCAACGACCACCCATCAGATTCCCACTCCGCTGTATTCAATAATTCATCTTCGTCTTCAGAGAGAATACTGACAGGGGTGTTGGCAGGAGGTCTCATGGGATGAGTGATGTTGATGTACTCAGCGAAGGGAACTTTGTAATGGTGGGGCTCTAGATCAAAGCAAACTCCCTTGTCGTTTGGGTAGTTCTTCCATGTTCGTTTGGTTCTGTCCTGGGTGCCGCTTCTATTAGCTTCCCAACTCGGCGCAAGAGCTGGTCCTGCGTACCTGACTCTCCGCGTTGAGCGGGTTTGCTTCCCGGACTTCGTACCACTGCACGCTGGACCTTGCCTGCACAGTTCACCTTGCAAGTCAGGGTGCAAGAGCAACGCAGCAGCGCTCCTTGGAGTGTGGGTATCGCTGGAGCCTGACCAACTGCTGTGCTCGCTGCACGACTCTGATGAAGTGGTCTGGCAATCGGTAGCCGCTAAGTCTCCATCATACCCAAAACTTTCCAAATTTAGGATATTGATTCGTGCCCGCTTCTCGTCATCTGAAGGTCGTGACTGTCTCTTAAGAACTCTCTCTGCAAAGAAACTATCATTGTCTTTAGAATTGTGATATTGCATGGCGATTTCCCGTGATTTGGCATCTTCTCTGTACTTTCGAAACTGAGAGTACAGTGCTTGGAGTCTGAGTTTATGGTCCTTATTTTTGTTTTTGCTGGACACAAGTGGTGGCTCACAACAAATAATATCGCGTGAGTTGAGCGAATCTTTTAAGTTTACTTTCGGTAGCTGCTTAATACCAAGGTCATTATCATTTACTGCATTCTGGGCGTCACCTTTTTCCTGGCATTGTTGACTGCAAGGAGTTGTGTCTTGAAAACCGACTCGTTTCTCCACGGGTAATTTACTTTTGAGCATGGACATGATCTCAGACATGTTTAGCTTGTCCAAGTCAGGTTGGCAGTCTTTCTCCCTCCGTCTGTTCTCGTGCGAGTCTCGGTGGTACTTCAGGTCCAGTTCGCCCGGAGTCGGTCGAGACAGGGACCTCATGAATCCTGTCCTGAGGTCAACCTTTGATTTGCTGAAGAAACTGAGTGAGGGTTTGGCTTTTGTCGATGCATTCCGGGAAACAAAGGCTGATTTACTCTTCAGCGCCTCGACGGGTGGTATGGGCCGCCCCAGAGTTAATGCTGCATTTCGCCTGAATCTTTCCTCTTGTAATCTGGGGACTTCGGTGAATGTCGGCCTGTCCAGGTTTTCTAAAGATGCCGCTGGCGTAGAATGCATTGTCTCGGCGGCGGGTAAACTTCGCCGTGTCACCGCCAACACAGGGCGGTAACCGGTGCTGTTGGGCTGCAGTGACTTGTCGGAATGCCGGCGGCTGTTGAGTGAGCTCGGGGGCAGAGTACCGGGTGAGCCACGGGTCTGTGGTCTCCGGCAGGGCCAGGAGTGACTGGCCGAGAGCCCTGTGATGTAAATAGCGGCGTCTTGGGGATTCTTGACGGTGAAGCAGGCCGCCATCTTTACATCCTGGAGCTGAAGCGATAAAAAAGAGATACGGCTTTACTTTTGAGGCGATTCAGATCCTTTCTCTGACGCACAAATATACAAGTTTCAATTTCAGAACTGATAATTACTAGAACCAAGGACAAGTTAAAACTCAATTGCAAAATAATGCGGAAGGTGTTGGTTCTGGGGTTGAAGCAAAAACATTGCCTGAAAAGGTCTATCTCAAAAGGTTGAATTAGTTGGTCATTTCTTATAGCGGCTAAATCATGAAAGTAAAATATTGCATTCTTGCGAAGCCTTTAACAGTGCGTACATCTATGAGATAGCATCGAAATATTCGAATAAATTGCAGATAGCGGGGAATGATCAACTTGTTTTTAAGAAAAATGCTCAGCGAAGGACGTCTCAAGCCCATACAATGAGGTGTCGGTTCGGTTCTGCTTGCTAGGCTTGGTTTGGCGAGTTCCAAATAAAACCTCATTTTTGTTAACAGCTCTTGACGAGTCGTGTGTTTCTACTCCCTTTCAGAGATTTTCCGCATTTGGCTGAAGCTGATGAATGGAGATGGCAACTTGGTCTCTTGCAGCACATTCAAGAACCAATTGCCCCAACAAAATAGCTGATCGAAGCGTTCAGTGACAGATGAGGCTGTTGCCAAGAAGCTGTCAGCAATTTCCATTCTTTCGAAATCAGTAATGAAATTCAACATTTCTTTTGTTTGCACAAATAAACACTCCTCTGGACCACAAATGGTCCGTAAGCACCCTGTTGTGCGGTGTACAGTACATTGGCTTGGCGGCTACGAGCAAACACAAGGCAAGACTAGAAGTAGAATTTGTCGTGCTCGAAGCGGTAAATCTGAATGGCGTTGTGAGCATGGAGATGGTAGAGGCATTGTCAAAAGCAGCGTCATACATTACCTATTCTAATAAACCTTACACCAAACACTGTCATTAGAATGATAAGCAATACGTTTGTATGTGTATTATTGGTTATTCAATAATCCAATGTGGTTAATAGTGAATCAAATTTTTTCCTTTAATCACCTTACAGGACCCAAATAAAGCAAGACAACAATGAGCCATTTGCTCATGTTTAATTGACGTCGGCCAGTTGCCATGGCAACTCTCCAACAGCAAATGAACACGACATCAAGATACGTCTTAATAATGTGCCTATAGTTTCCGGCCTCTTCACTTTGCAAATATTGTAAATTTTTCATCAAAATTATATGTAACCGGTTCGCGCAAAATGAGTCTTTTGGCCACTTTCCTCAATAGTTTAGATTTTAGTTTGCATAAGGAAGAGCAAACAGGGGTCTTTGGTTTCAGGATCATCAGTTTGGAATCCTGATGAAAAGTGAACATTATGTGCATGGATGAAAAGTGTTGAGGGTTCCTATTGATTTACACTTTGCCAAATTCTGTCAACGGCCTTTAGTTGGGAAAGTGACTGTGGCCAATACAACTTTGGAGTCATTATGTTCGATGGTGCCACAGGTTGCGTCCGTACTGCGACTGCAATCGTTTTCAAAAGAGGATTGGGTGGGTTAAGACATTGTAGGGGAGAAATGTATAAGAATAACCATGAAAAACCCACTGAATTTGTCATTTTCCTATACCATTGAGGTGTTATTTAATTAAAACGAAGTCTATTCGTATCTGATAATTACAATGCATGTGAGTATAACAGGGCACTACTTCATTCTTTGCCGTTCGCTGGTGACCGTAAAACGTAAAAACACCTTTTAAATTTGATGACTATCGCAACACCTTTTTAATTTTCCAAATGACTTTGTTGTGGAGGTCGGTAAGCCAAACTTGTGTTCACTGTAATGTACACCTCGCACTACAATTAACCGAGTTCAGTGACACATATTGTCAGGGCTTCAGAGGTTGATTTGCAGTTCCTCGTAGAGGGTACAAAACTGTTCACAACAGTTGAGCTTGTAACACTGTAACCAGGAACAAAGCCATGCTCCGTATCGAGTAGCACTTGTTTGCTTCATGTTAAGGCCGGAATCAAACTAACACCCACATTGAGAGAAGGTTCGCATTTTCTGACGAAATTGCTGTACATAACGCAGGGAAACTTGTTTGCTATAATGGAAAATGTTAAAGCACTGAAGACTTCAGGAATTGACTTGATTAGTGTCGAGATGGGCAGACTTAACGTAAAGATGGTTTTCGAAAGAAGTGGTTGGTGACTTAAAATGACAATTCTTGGCCATTTTTTGTAGGCTAGAAAGATGAGCTGTCGGGACCTCATTACCTCATGTAAAACATTTTGAGAGGGGGACACTGGGTTTACTATAATTTGTAGCACTGTGTTAAGCGAGCTTGCACTTTGAAGCAAACAGAAAGAGCTGTAATCAAAATGAGAGATTCAAAGAGGAATCGTGTAAAAATGACGAATGAGGTTCATTGGGGACTGTTGTAATTAGACCTAAATAACCCATCTCTACTGTCACCTCTCGCACGCTAGAGAACAAACTATACCCATTTTCATTAGTTTGACGTTCCATACGAAATACAGTGAACAGGGAAAACAGAAGAATTTCACGTAAGGGCGCTATACTAGCGGCATAATTTTAGTCCGTGAAACGCTCACAAACTTACCGAGACCGATCGCAGACACTTCGACAGGCACAGTAATATGAAAGGACCCAATCTGCCCCTAGTTTAATCTGGATTAATCCAAAGTGCACATTTCAAATGTTGATGTTAGTCTCAGGTGCCTGATGTGCATTGCTATGCATAGCCATGGTTTTCCTGTACAATATTTTTGTCTCAAAAGAACAAACGTGTTGAATTTTACTCCTAGCTTTTTCGGCTTGAAGTACACACAGTTTACCTGAGTACGGTAGGCAATGGCACTAACTGGGAGTCGTTGAGGTCTTTTCATTGCAACTGGAAACATCTCAGCTTTCTACTGTTCCATTGTTGGTGTTGAAAGCCAGTTCATTGATTCAGCCATAAGTTTAATTGAATTCGAGGGTAACCAAAAGGACTCCAAAGCACAAGGAAAGCTTAAAAGTCGGTGGATATTCCAATCCATCATTGAGTGGACGCGGGCTCAGTAGAAACATCGTGTGCAAATATCCATCCAGCCTACCGGGTTTTGGCATTCATTATTTACAATCGTATACACAGAAGGTACATTCTCCACTCGTCTCCCTCATCAAGTTTTTAAGACTGCAATTGTCCGCCCTTTCAGCAGTAAATATCTGTGTGCACAAGAATAGCTACCGATCGAAACGACCCGCATACACCAAGTGACTGGAGGAGACGTTCTGACAGAGCATCCGCGGAATGGGCTATCCGATAATCAGTGTCCCCTATGTGCGTTGTAAGCTGACGCAACGGCAGGTGCAAAATAAACTGAAAGATAGATCAATCATTTATTTTTTTGGCAGTTATGTGGAACTGGCTAAATTGTGTATTGCTGCACACGTGGGAAAGTCACAAACAATGAACTAGGCGACTTCAACTATGTCCACCTGATTGTGTTTGATTTGGCGTATAAAAATGATATTGAAGGTCTCGCCTACAAACGGGTGGGAAGGACGCGACTCTCCAAGCCTAAGGGTAAACACCTGACCCCTAGGAAAAAATGCATGAATTTTACTAGCAGCTGTGCGTTGTTTTGGCAAAACGGAAGTGCATCATAGTCCCTTTTACAGGTGAGGTATAGCATTATCCTGCGTAGCCCATAGCAACTGCTCCTTTGTCGCTCAAATGACAACTGACGCGCACGAGAGGAAACACGCACGAGGAGAAATTACCTTCCATTTCCCCACTGGTGCTTCCCAGTGAATGACATTATTATAACTGTCTCGGTGTATCGACCTTTCAAGTGCATAATTTCATTTTAAAAAAAAACATATTTTAGATCTTTCTTTCAAATTAATCTCACAGACAAAAAAATAATACCCGGGCCGTACAATGATAACGGGACTAAAAGGTACATTGATGCAAAATCGATTGGTAGAGAAAAATAGGAATGGGCAACATGCTAAAACGTAGCGAATTCTTGGATGGAAAGACCATAAAGGACACCGTTGAATTCAGTACCTTTTTTACACAGTTCTGCCTGTTGATAGGCCCATCCGCTTTTGCACCTGCTGTGTTTCAATGAAAGATTCTTGTTAGGGACTACCTCTTTATTAATTTCCTGCAGGAAATGTACCTCTTTCTTGGATATAACTACATTTTTGTTAATGACAAAAATAACGGTTTAATTAGTTTTGTGAATAGTCATCACTAGTGTTCTTTTCTCGTTTCCGGTCCCTGACAGACAAAAAAGTCCAATACATACGAACTGTTTTCAGCTTTTTGGACAGTATCGTGTAATCAATAACTACAAAGTGATAAAATAAAAGAGTACCGTTAGCATGTTGAAGTCAATTGCATTCATTCATGTCTGTTAGTAATCGTGTTAGCCCCACTTTAGAATGAACTTGTCTTGATAGACCCCAACATTATTTATACAATTCCTGTTGTAGCCTATACTCGTGAGCTTTTGCGAACAATGTACAACACCTGGGCACGAAACTTCTATAGAAACTAATAATTTTACCTGTCGAGAAACGTCAGATGAATTTGCCGTTACTGCATTATACCAATGGTACATCTTTGCCGTTACTGAAGGACCACATAAATCCTACGCCTTTCGGATCGGATGTCATTGAAATAGGGGTTGTTTTTGTTGGTTCTAAAGATAATATTATGATCCATAACAGTTTGTAGATTACTTGCCGATTTTTATATACCTTTCCCTCTTATCTCTCTCTCTGAAATTGTCAAATTTTGCACGTGACTAGTTCACAGAAGCACACTAATTTGTATCACGGCCATTATCTGTGACTTTTGCCCTGTCAGGTAAAAAGGTTGCCCGCAGTAAACTCATTAGTACCGTGAAGGGTGCCAACAAGCAAAGTTTTGTGATACAAGGGCTTTCTATTCACGGCACAAAAGTTAGGAGAAATAATTGTGATATAAGCACGTCAGCCCACTCAGTTAAGTAAATAAATGATATGAATGAACGTTATGAAATTACAATACCTTTGCTGGAACGTTGGATTTTTTTTATTTCAAATTAAAATGGAAAATGAGTAAGAGATGCAAAAATCTTGTTTTCTAATTGCTAGTATTCATAAAAAAGTATACTTAATATTTTGTTTTCAATGTTTTTGACCGTATCCTGTGAATAAATAGGGTTTAATGGTGGAAGTCCGAAACATTCTTGACAATCCGTTATTTTTGGTCACTGCAGAAAGTGAGGGAGGGGATGATTCAGTAGCCGACCCTCCACCTGAAAACGTGGGGCCATATACCCCCATCACCCGGATTATTGCTCATGCCATTATTTGTCAAGCTTGGTGTGCATGTAAAAACTCGCCTAATCAGTACAAACTTGGAGTTTCAACTCAATTTGACTTTGAGTTTTCTTGTCACATTATTTGAAGTCGAAGGCCACACGCGTGCCTGTCCGCGTGCATTGAGCATTGACCTGTCTCGGAAAAAAATTGGCGCTGCTCAAGAACAGTATCTTCAATTATCACAAAATTGGTGTCAAAATGACCACAGACTGCAATGAGTTACTTTAAGTCTTAACGGGCCAGACCCTGAAATGAAAAAAAAAGGCACTGCGGTCATATCAGAAAAATGTTGCGGGGGCGGATTCCGTCCCCGACTCCTTTAAAACTGCCACACAAAGCCAACATTTTCATGTCTCTGTTTTTCTCCCCCGTTTCTACCCCTTTCATTTCTTTGCTTTCCTTTTTAACCTATAGGCTTACAATGATAATTATGCACACATTGAATCAAAAGAAATCAATTTATGTATCATCCAAAAATTTAGTTTACTGAAAAAGTTACCTTAAACTAGGAAATACAGTACTCAGAAAAACAGTGGTTAAGGACAGTTTGTGAGATTTGAATACTGCATTGAAAAGGGAATTCCACAATATTTGCAACGTCTAACAATACTACTCATGACATTAGATTGTGGGCCCTTAAAATCTGTGAAAACTCTCGCAATTTTGGACCGTGGATCAAAAAGAATGGTTTCTAGCCTTTTAAATGAAACTTGGCAAATTCATTGTCACTGTTTCGTGAAATATAAACAGGTGTCCTGGTGACAGTCCCACAGTGCTATACGGTACCTGTCCAAGTTTATCCGCCACTATTTTCACGGGTCTTCGTATAACTTGAAGCACAATGACAAATAAATTATGTACTCCTATGAAGTCTAACGATCTAGAAAAGTGAACTTACCGAAACGATTAGGAAGAACGCTGTTTCTCCTCTGAATTCCACAGCGCTCCATTCATCTGTTCCCTTACAACCTCACTACCTTCAAACTTCCAGTTTTGAGAAGCATGTTTGACTGGCATATCGATTTTATTTCCTTAGTGTTTTGCCTGTGGTGCCGCGGCTATATTTACGTTGGGTTTAACTTTTATTGGCATTTTACCCTTGCCGATTATTACGACAGGGCCTTCGTGTCCGAAGCCTACCTACTGGGCACAGTTCGAATTACCGTGTAACAAGCCGGGTCGTACACAGAGCCTCGGATCCTTTGTGATACTCGATCGCTGTATCCACAACCTGGCAACCTAAAACAAATACTGGTCGGTCAATAGTTACAACTTAAAGACAATTCCCAGCCACCATCTCTTTGAAATCAACTTGACATCTCATATCAATGTGGCCATCAACGGGGAAATGTCTTACTATATGCAGTCACCTTCTAATGTTGCAAAGATACAGGGAAACGCTTGAAATGTTTAGTTGTTGGTATTGCCATTGGATTCACACCCCTGGCCCGCACCTAAAGCTTCTAATTTCCATCCTCCCCATGGTTTGTTTTTACTGTCCAAGCATTTTGTTTTAACCCTGGAAGACTTCTATAGTACGTGTTTTACGCATGTTTTATATCAATTTTCCGAGAAACAAAGTTTACTAGAATATCTTTGCAAACATGCCAGACGTTATATGGGATATTAAATGTTATAAATTGTGTCGTGTACATTACTGAAATTGGAAGCCCGGTGGGCTCTGACAAAGCAAAATCCCACATTTGATTTTGTTTGTTTGTATTTATTTTGTTTTCAGTTTTAAAATTTCCAACTGGGTTGTCACTTTAAGGTTTCCAATGATGAGTTTCTTTAATACAGTATTTAATCTCTTTCGTCTTGATTCCCTGTAATGCCCGTTTCTAATTGATTACGTGAGATAAAAAAGTACCCGTGTCAACAAGATATGAAGGTGTGGAGTGAATGGCTCTGTCACTATCAGGAGCATTGCAAAAGCAGTTAGTGAGCTAGGTACACAAGCATCACAGTCGCATTGCTCTTAATCAGCACACGGGTCATTGAAGCCACCAACGGCCATCGTACGGTGCGGAATACAAATATATATATATATATATATATATATATATATATATATATATATATATATATATATATATATACCAAGTCGTAACCTGCAACAATAGTTACAATAATAACAAGCAAGCCAACTATCACCGTAAGATGGCCGGTAAAATGGCCGCCTATTGCCTTGGTTGAACAAGAGCATTGCGAGTCCATTTTTATATCCAAAATGTCCTTGGCCATGTGACGCTCTTGTGCGGAGGGGTAGGCTGCCACAATTTTCGAGGACGCCCTCTATAATTCTTTATTAGATGGTTGGAGCTGCGGAGAAACAGCCTCGGGTAGGCATGTGGCCCATACAGTGGTGGTCAGCGCTTGTGACATCTAATCATAGGGTCAAAGGTTCCAACCAAGTAGCTGCTTGAATGATGTTACTTTTGGGCCAGTTGCTTAACTCTTTCTGTCTCCACCCTGCTTTTACTTCGCATTGCAGACATTGCAGACAGCGCGCGGTAGCTAACGGACGGATGCATGAGCTCCCTCATCAACGCTGACATCTGGGGGTTCCTGAGATTAGTCATAAAGCTTTGAACAGTTGCTGCCTTCCTTATGTTTGCAGGGAGGTGATTCCACCAGAGTTCTTGATGCGAAAAAAAATTAAAGCAGTCTTTATTTGCTGGTGGGTAGAGATTGGCGACTGCAGATGATTTTGACTTCCACCCCAGGTTTGTCAATATGGAAGATACACTTCAGTTCCGTAGAAAATCTTGACACAAAAGGTATGGCCGGTTTCAGTTGTACTGTTTCCAGTTTGCTTTAATTTTGCGCTCTTGATGGTATGCACGCGCAGCATCCAAGTTAAGGTCGAGCCAAGATTTTATAAGTAGTCTTTGTCACCTTATCTGAGCAGCTGTAAAAAATGTTGAGAAACAATCCGAGTATCTTCTAATCAATCCAGATTGATCTGTGATTCAAATCCATCCCAAGATAATTGTAACTGTTACCCGCCAAAGGAGGTTTACCATTCACCATGTAGGTTGACTCGATGGGTGTTTTCTTTTTGATGGTGAGCACTGAGTAGCATTCACATGACATGATTCCCAGTTGCAGCGTTTATTAATGTCATTTTGCAAATCTTGAGTGTCCTCCTTTGTTTTTATTTCTCGATATGGGATGCAATCATCTGCCAGGAATCGGAGGTCATTCAGGTACAATACGAAAGGCAAAGGTCCTAGAAGGGTGCCCGGTGGCACACCAGAGGTCACATCTATTGGTATGAAGAATCTCCCTCCAAAACTACTTTTGTGATTATTTGTAAGAGAATTGCTGATCCACTTGTATAGTGAATTCCAGCTTGCTGGAGTTTCAGTAAGAGTAATTGTTGTGGCATACAAAGTCGAAGGCCTTACTAGAATCCATCATGGTGTCATGTGCTTACCTTTTTACATCGAGAATCTTTACCAAACCATCAAATGTCATTGCAAATTCTGTTTCAAAAGATTGTCCTTTTCGTAAACTAAGTTGCCAAGGCCGCTATCTTCAACAAAAGGTCATTCACCTGAAAACGGAAATTTGACTTTACATTTTCTCATCTAACTTTAACAACTGAATGTTACATGGCCCGATCGAGTCAAGGGATTTGTAAAGATGAGCATAGCCAAAGAGATACATACATTGTTTGGTTTGACTGTTTGGTCTCCACTACCTTAATACCCATATTCACCCCAGTTTTGCATTTTCTCTGAGTCATTGTGAGTTTGATAACATAGTGGTAATTGCACTTTGGTAGGCATACTGACTGGGTGGTCTTTAAATACATTACCGATATTTAACCAGTTTATAGAGATTCCAATAAATACATCCATGTCTGTAATATGGAAATATAGTGTCAATACAACTTCCTCTACGTTTTTAATTAACGTATGCATTTTTTCTTCAAAGATGTCAAATTAGTTGTAATGAAGCAATTTTTTGCTTTGAAAGCGTGTAAGAATATGTAATTTCCATACTTTATGCATAAAATTATAGCAGGGCATAGGAATGCGTCAAAATCAATTCTTGTCAAAATAGACAAAAATGGATCATCTACGACACCCACAACTGCCGCATCATGCTGAATCGGTTTCTAGTTCTAACTGATTATCTAAATCTGAGAGAGCCTGGCTCGCTTGGGCGTCTGACTCTGCCTCTTCGTCGACTGCATCAGTTTCAGCCTCACTCAAAGCTGAGTACTGTTCTTCGCCTTTCCGTGAGGATTTCACGCTCCACAGGGACACATCCGAATCGGGCGTGTCCGATCGCGCCTCCAACTGACGAATTCTCTGGTGCCTGGCCCCCGAAGCCTTTAAGGTAATCTCATCAAACGAGGGCGCCTCCGGCAGCTCGTACTTCCCTTGCGCACCTGCGTAGAAGCGCGGATGGCTCTTCTGCCTCTGGATCTCGGCGCGGGACAGCATGGGCGGGCCAAAGTAATTGGCAGGGTTCTCTCGTTCCCATTCCTTCTTGGGAACCAGCTCCACGTTTGTGATCACTGGTAAGTTGTTCGTGTCCCCAACCCCCTGGTTAATCAGCTTTGGCCTAGTGTGCCTGTTCTGCCCTCGTTTTCTGGCGAAGATCTGCGCAGTTAGGTCGGTAAAGTTGGTAAAGAAACCCACCCCGTCTGGGACCTGGAAGGCACTGACGCTTGTTTTGCGCGCACGCGAAGCTGGAGTATTGTCACTGCTAGCTGGGTCTTGACTCTTTTCAGAGCTGCTCCTGTGACGGCGCAGCGACTGCCTTGATATGTCTCCGTGGGCGAGCCTCTCCAGCACCTCCCTGGTATTCATCTCGGGCCTCACCCTGTTGACTAATGTCATTGTTGAAAAGTTAGCGGCAGAAATATGGATGCTTGGGAAGTTGGCCTCATTGCGAAGGGCGGAATTGCTGCGTCTGTTCAGTCTATCGCACTCGTGGCAGGCCTTTGGCCCGAGGACATCGCAGCATTCCCTGGACAAGTTGTTCACCTGAACGTAGAGATCGTCATTCAGAAAACTCTCTGTCCGCAAACACGGCCGTTCGCGGAACTTCATGCACAAGTATGCGTGCTCTCTTTCCCGCCGTTTTCTTCTTGTTGGTGTCCCACTGAAGCTTCCGTAGCGGGGGGAGCCGTGCTGCCGGACACCCATTGCCGAGGAGATGTTGAGACGCCTCTCCGCGTGGAATTTCTGTTGCTCTTTCTCGATCGCAGCCGTGGCTACATCGTCAGCTCTCATGTTGAGATTTTCCAAATCAGAAAGTTGGAGCGACAGGTTGATATATGGTGGTGCCGTGGCACTCCGCCCCGTTTCGGTATCGCCCGAGTTCACGTTGTTTGCGTCGGCTTTTGGCAATGGGACCGATGCACATCTGGACTGGACCCCTGAAACGGTTGATTCACGCCTGGAAACTGGGGTCGGAGCGGTGTTCGTGGAAACACCAGGGAAGTAATCCTGCATCGCATCGGCGCATTGTCGGCTATTAGGTCTGGTGCGGGCGGTCTGAAGTTCATCGTGAGGAAGCGACTTTTCAATGGAGAAAAAAACGTCTCGAGGCGGAGTACGGAAGGGGACCGCCCTGGTGTGGGTCACTCGGTGAATTTGCGTCCCACTCCTCAAAGCACGAGGATTGACCACTGGGTCTCTACGCCTGTACGTTCGCGGACTAACGTTGCCAGTAACCAACATGACCATTGAAAGATACTGTCAGTCATCGATGCCAGTCATTAAGGAAAAACCTTTAAATTTCGGGTATTCTTCCAGGAAATCTCGAATCTGCATGTTTTACAAAATAGACAAAAGAAAACAAAATAATTTCTCACGAGGGTATAAATATTTTCATCAACAGGAAGTCCATCAATTTTTGCAAACATGAAAAACAAAAAGAGATTTGTATAAAAAATACTCCTCTTGGAATTTAAACATAATAATTGTACTATTGTTATCGGGGATATTTAAGCTTATGTCACAAGCCAGGTAGTGGGAAACGCATCATTAAATACAATCCGAACACAACAGCAAATCCTTCACTTTTATCGTAAACTCGCTTTCAGAGCGAAAAACACCGATCCTTAATACATGTACTACCAAGTGAAAGTTTGAACTGATTGTATTATCCACCATACCACTTCTTGCATGACAGGGCCTCCAGTGCATTGTGCTTCACAACTTATTCAGACCTCGCTGGATTCTATCCAAACTGGGTATTCGCTTAAACACATTTGCAATGGCTCATGTTTAAAGGTTTCATCTCTTCCGAACAAACAAGAATTATTTGCTTAAGGTCATAAAACGTTGATTTCACACATAGCCTGTGAAAAAAAATCTTTTCTTCGACGCACTCAATGTAAGCTTTCAATTTTTCCTGCTCCCTACTTTACAAAGCTGAAATTTTTGTGACAACAGTACTTCCTAACAAACTATGAAGGGTCACGAAGCGCACATGGCATCACCTTACAAATTAATAAAAAAATACATGTCAATCATGGGAGAAATTTATTGGAAGTACCTGTTAGTTCTGTTGAAGCGATTTAATGCACATTGTTGCACGTCAACACTTAAAAACCCCCTCTCCACCCGAACTTTCCAACGTGCATGACACAGATAAATACAGTATCCGTTGAGTACCCTGAAAGCGCAAAATCATCGCCTATGTCATTTCCGAATAGACCTACAAGTACTATGGAGGACACACCACCTCGTAGTATACTTGTCCATTCTGTACCAGCTTCACTGCCAGGTCATTTACTCGATAAATGAGCCCTCTCTGTAACAGTCGTTGGAACGAGCATATTGCACTGTCGCAGATAGAGGGTCTAATTTTTAAAAAAAAGATACCAGCTTCGATGCGCTACATTTTTTTTAGAAATACAACGACCGTATTCATGTACGGGACATGTAGAATCATGGATGATTAGTACCCATTCACGAAACCACAGCTCATATCACAATGCCTCATACGTACCGCGTCATTGCTTCATCTCGGCCGACACATTTCGGTTGTTGTCGTCGATGATACAATCTACCCCTTTCTTTCTTTTGACCATATTCTACATGATTTCAGTTGGACCATACTGTGCTCAACGAGGTACGGTTGACTGATGTCCTACTGTGTGTGACTGTAGAAATTTTGCTTCACAGATTCGGCTAAAATTCCTACAAGAATTCAGATTGTGGTGTTGATCAATATTCGGGCTTGTACTGCTCTATTGTCCCCCCGTCGGCAAACAACAGACCTCGCAACGCCGAAGGTGAACCTTTTGACACCGCGCGCCCCTGCTTGGTAACGGGACTCGCTAGCAACTAGAATCGCATTGATCCCGTGTGTACACTGGTTGACGGTGAATCTGCTTTTCTGTGTGTACGGGATCCGCTGTGTTGACGCGAACAATGACGGGCCGGATCGATGATTCGTGATGCGTTGAGAAATAAATTGGGAAGATTCGCCCCCCCCCGGCAAGGCAATACAAGTACATGTACCAAAAAGCTACAGTTAGGCCTAGGAAACAACCCCAAAGAAGAAGGAACATTTTTGAAGTGGGTTTTTCAAAGCATATCAGCAACTGCTATTTATCCTATAGAAACATGGAAAATTTCCTTCTACTTTAATTCGATAAGGGCCTTTACGTTTTTGTGAAGCGGCACTGCGGGTAGATGTTGAGTGCTTCAGAAACCGTGACACTCAACATATTCCTCAGTGCTATAGTATCCGCTTCACCCTGTCTCATGGCGGCCCACGTAAATATTAGTAACCCAAATGTAATATGGAAATTTCTCTGTCTATTCCCATGTTCTGGTGTGAGCTTTCAAACTGATTAATTTTTAGATTTCGAAAGTCTCAATCACAGTGTTCAGTGAGCCCCCTTTTTATTATTTTTTTTTCGTTTCTTTCCCCTTTTGTCTCATTTTTCTTTTTCAATTCCCCTCGGGGATTGCCCTCGGCGATGTCCAGTTTCTTCACACGAGGGCCGGACTTTATGCTTTCCTGTCGCGGTCAGTTGGCCTTCCGATGAATTTTTCACGACGGGGGTTCGTCATCAACCATGGGTCACGGATTAAAATGTCAAATGTACATGTACACGGAAAGAACATGTCGTTTTAATACCTCTTGTGTTGGAGCAAGATCCAATAATTCCCATTACAGTGAGTGTCATTCCACCCCACCGTCCCAACGTAATCGTAGACAAAGCCAGCGCTGCGCCAGGCTGATTAGCTCTCAGCTTGTCCTATGATTCGTACATCCTACGAGTACAAGGGCTTTATTCCTACATCTTGCCATGGACGTGTATGACGTGAAGACGTATGACTGCCACAAGAACTGTAATGAACAGGCGTTTTACTTTCTCGGATTCACCCGCCTGTCAATGCTAGAGACCCCCAATTTTATTAATGTGGTTAGCTGATCTACGCACGTGTTACGACCGGTCAGGCAGGCAAAATGTCTTGATTGGCTCATTAGTTTGGTCGTATTAAGTGGCCCATCCAATGCAGGTGTGTTGTCAGAACAGTGCAACACTGGTACATGTACTAATAACGTTAAGTTGCAGTGAAAATTTCCTATTTCAAAGGGCTCGTGTATGACAACAATATTCAAAAGATTCTGATGAGATTGTATGCCCAACATGTGGGTTTTACATATATAGACGGGAGCAACTTTTAAAAAAGCTCAAATTTGAAGATTTTTATCACTACGCACGATGGCATGTGATTTGATTAACGCCAGCCCAGCCAAACTAATGTGTCCACGATGTGCCATATACTTGGTTCTGTCCAAAGAACTTGTTAATTTTATTGCTGTGGCCCAGAAAGCATTACATGTATATGTAATATAGCAGGCTTTCATGTATTTATAGCATCGTACATGTTGAAATACGTCACCCTCTCTAGCTGCACAAAAATAAATGACAATAAGGCCTGAACCACTGACCGAGTTAACCAATCTTACGTCTGTCGATATATGACGAGAGACTACCGTTAGATTGATACACTCCATGGGAAGCACGGTGGCTTGTGGCATACTTTGCAAGGTGCGAAGAGATAAACGAGTCCAAATGGTTTGATAGTACCAGTAGACAGAACCACGAAGAGGCCGTGCAGAATCCGCAATCGTTTAAATTATCCTGTTACCAGAACTGTGCGGCTCAGTTACACCATCCGTAGAAACCTCTTACGAGGTTTTGACGAATCTTCGACCTACCATCCTCGCGGAATATCATCTTTTTCGACAAGGGCTGCTCATTTGCTTTGAATTGCCTTGCATTGAAAGTGCTGATTCATGGACGCATGATGGCGTGAAATATTAGCATTATTAGAATTTGTTAGCTCGTTCTCCGATGGGGCGACAGAGGCACTGCAATGTTTCAATGAAAGCATTTACCCTATGGTCGAGATCTAAATTAGGGGCAAAATTTAAAAAAATCTCCGGCGGACCTCTCAAATTATTTAACGACAAGTCTGCAGTAAGGAAAAGTTATCTTGGCCTCTTTTGCAGCTTTGGTTCACCATTTTGTTTTATTTTCCAGTAGCCTGAAATGATTGGTAAACAAACTGAGAACGGTCGGTGTGCACTGCAAACGACCTCGTGCCATTTGTATTGTCGGCAGAACAAAAGAGCAGTTAAGACTGAGTGGTATCCATGGGAGACAGTTTACAGAAAGAATTTAGCGCACCAGGGGCACAAACGGGGGCAAGGTTTGATAATAATTGTAGAATTTAAATACGTCACGGCTGTTTGACCTAGGCTATAGCGAACCCCACACCACAAATTTCAGATCCACAATGATATACATGTACATGTGTGTATATGTGTACTTTGATCCTTTCATTTGTAGCCAAAATGTTAATAAAAGGAATTCGTTAGTTAATTAAGCTAAGAAATGCGTTTCAAATTAAAATGATTCCTCGTTGTTCATTTCAAACATACGTCGATGAAGCTGTCATTTAGTCAGCTAAAGTCTACATAGAACAGCCGTTGTGCGAAACAGAGTTTCACTTTTGACCAACTTCTGACGTCTGATTTGCTTAGAGTTTGCGTTGAGAGGGATTATGGTAATCATGGATAATAAAGATTTTAGTCCATTACATGGCACATGTTGGGTCTCTGATTGCCGTATCAGCTTATTTAAGAGTAGAGCTTTAAACAGACAAACAGTGGTATCAGCTCGTAAGGCGATTACACCCCGGTTTGTGCTCAGTAAAATGAGCCAAATCATCCGCCTTCACAGGACCGTCTATTCACATGTCACGACTCCGCCACTTCTAAGGACGAAAACCACGCAAGGCCCGCCTGTAGCTGATTACAGGAGGTGTCTCATACCAACCGCCGATCGGTGTTCCGATTCACAGCCTGGCCCCGGCTCCACGACTGCCTGCCACGAGACCGCTATGAAACAATTCCCCTTGGCTTGCTGGTGTCTCCCAAACGCGGTAACCATGTACCATCAACACGCAGAGCGGGTTTGAAGTGCAACTCCTTCAGTTTTTATCAGGGTGTTGACACGGTATGCTCAACAAGCTCATCACCCGAACACGATTCGTCCATTGATTTGCAATGCTAATTACTTCAAAAGGTGGGCATTTCGAATTTACTGCAGACTAGTCAATGTTCAGCCATTATGTATTTACAGCACTATTATACTTTCTTCCCTTCACTAACGCAGGCTATTCGATGCCTGATACAGAATAAGGCTTTTTTTATTCAAGACGAATTGGAGTTGACACTTTCAAAGTGTACTAATGTATTTCAGACATGGTGGGACAAAACGTACTTCAAACGTTGAAACTCATCATGTGCCTGGTATTTAGTTCAAACCGCAAAAGCAATTGTTTTGAGCGTAAATATTCATAAATATATGATATAAACACACCAGCTTCAGCAAAATCGTCGATCTTTTACTCTAAGTTTTACTGCATTCAAGTTTTCTTGATACATTTAGCTTTTGGAAATATTTGTTTTTCTACTCCCTCTCGTTGTTCCAGTCGACACGACTTTGAAACTTTGTTATTTCGCTGCCAAAAGTATTATCCTCAGAAGACACAGAGCCATCTATCTTCAAACAGAGCAAATCATTGAATAAACACTTCATATCAGAAAAAGGGCAAAGTATATTTGCTTTCAGTGGTCAGGTTTGTTACTGGACGCATTTTGTTTCGATTCCTCGCATGTAATCCACCTTCTTTTCGTCTCGACTCTCAGGTAAATCATTTCACTTCGAACTTGCGGAAATGTGTTTTCTATCCTTACCCTCCACATGCCACAGAAGTAGGCCCTACTCTTCGCGCTATCATTTCTGAGACTATTATAACCAAGTACAATGTAACCAAAACACAACGCTAAATTTCAGGCATTAAAAAAAAACTGGGCGCACTAAGCACTCAAATAGAGAATGCACGAGTTGAAACCCAGACACCGCAAATTAAATTTCAATTTCAGAGATAGCTAAAGTACATCATGAATAACTCTTTATGATATTTTGCACGAAAATATGGCACGCTGGGAGAACACTTCTCTCTCGTGGTTATGAAAACACAGGCATTAAAAATATGAACATTTGATAAAGCTGGGTTTGAGGACAGTTCACAGATCATAACACAAAGGTGAATAATAACAATTCATAATAATACGCAAGGTGAGCATTGTCAGAGATAGGACAGGGTTCAAGTCTGCACCATGCATGTAGATTCTACTTATCAAAATCACCATGCCTTTGAATAACCGTGGGATAATTTCAAATCATAAAGAGCGTGCAACTGAACTTGAATTAACTGCTGGATCTTCAGTGCTGAAACTATTAGGTGGAATGTGGTATCTTGCTAGATTTAACAAACTATAAACCACAAAAGCCCTATAAATATTGACTTTTGCATTAAAAGCAATTTGTAACGAACAAATGTACATGTTTCACCTGCTTTGAGAAGTTTTCGAGATATTTTTCTACGTCTCAAAACATTTACGAGTATTGTTTACTAGATTGTTTCAGCCAGTATTTTTGACATCCTGTGACCAACTTGCCATGCTATCCTCAGGAATCACTTCTCCCTGAGCTTACGGGCGCTAAACAAAATCTATCCATGGTTTAGCTCTTTAACTGGTTGAACTTCTCACTTGTCAATGAGTTGAAAGTCATTACAATGATAATTAAGAAGTTTGGTTTAAACTGTCCCCATTAATGTTCAGGAAAAATTCCCACTGTTACTTTGCAAAATGTTCGGCTTCGATGCTCCATGAGCTGCGTATGCTTCAACAATATCAAAACTATTCTTCTCTATCTATTAAAGACTGTAATTGTGACCAAAGACTACTTTCAGATGTATCCACGCTTCTATAAAGTGTCTTTATCAGTGTGGCATGTTTCAACATTATTTAATCAAGGACCGAGGGTTAAAATGTCTAAATAGCGCACATTACTCACATCCTATGGGAGCTCAAGTATCTTTACACAGGCACATTCTCTAGTCCCGTGTCAAAAGCAATTAGAGTACCTCGTTTTTCAATCAATCAAAATGAATGCCGGTCAGCCCCGGTGGCAAGCTATTATGTTGACCTTTTTTCGCGGCTCGCTGGAAAAAATCCCTCAAAACATCCCTGGTCACACATAGAAACCCAGGAAATGGAGTTGTTAGCGTATTTGAGCAAGGGAACAAACCAAAGATTTGCTTTTCGTGGTGTGGTCGACGGCCTAATTCAGAAGCTTTTAGCAAGCAATAAAAAACTATTTATCATTTTCCCCCCGGGCTACAGAGTCTGTAAGAGCCGACAACAAAGTAAGTTGTCAAGATTCTCGACAACGATGTGGCAAGACTACTTTCTCCAGAAAAGAAAAAAAACAGGTATCATTTGCCTTGTTGGGAAGGCATGTATCTCAAGCGCATTGAATACTTTTAAGAGGGCGTGGAGACAATAAGTATTCAGTGAAGCCAAGCGTCTTTACGACTTAAAAAAAGGGGGGACGATCTCCCAGAAACAAACCGTTTCAGCATTTCTAACCACGAGTAAGCTAATTGGAACAACTGCAAGATCTGCGCGCATCATAAAATTTTTGTGTATAAAATAATGTCATGTTATCATTTTGTAAAATAACTGATCCGGGACACAAGCGTCAAATATTTCAGATGGACTTAAGAATGTCTTTTCGTTTTGCAACTTTACAGGAAGTATGTATCTGAACAAGCATAACGACGCTAGATGATACCGAGATGGAACTATGCTGAGAAGCAAGCCTCTCCCGCCGATTCAGCCGCCAACGACCCGCAAGCCATCGGTTAAGTGTGTCTCATTCCCGGACTGGGACCCCAAATCATCCCGACTTGACGACGAACAGGGTCGGGGACAAGCACTGGCCGTCACATGCCAATCAGGCACACGGCACAAAATGGACAATCCCAGACCACCGATGAACCGACCCGTGTTTCTCAAGCAGAGAAGTCCCCTGGTGACGACAAAGAGCCGGCCGGAGGATGGCGTTGCAGCTCTGTCGGCTGCACTATCCGCGCGTTACCCATTGGTTCGGGGATCTTCCACGAATGACTTCAAACGCTCGAGAACCTTGTACACGACAAATGCGACTCTCGTGAATCGTAAGAAACCGAGCGACTCCAGGGAAGACAGGCCGGATAATCATAAACGACAGTCCTACCGACGGAGAAAGGACCCGCCGGTGTTACTGACAAGGGGAAGTCATCACTCCTTCCCGCCCGGGAAAGTGATCAAACGGAACGATGACAACATCGTCATACCTCAAATGTTCCCCAAGGTTCGTAGGGTGGACCGCGGAGGTCCCTGCCCAACGCAGCTGTACACCCAGACGAAGCTCTCGTACTCGGGAAAAATCAACGGCTCGGTTCAGTTGGACCACTATGTCCAGCGGAACTCCAGGCCTCGCATCGAGCCACTACAAGCCCCCTCAACGTCCGCAGGGGCGTCCGGTGGGGAGGACAGCCTGGAGTCTGTCATCTCTTCAAGCAGGATAATGCTCGAGGATCGTGGGCCTGACAGGCTGGACCGCGAGTGGCCAGGTAGAGGGTTGTCACCTTTGTTCAGACCATATCATTACTTCGACGACGAACCGTCTGTGCCACCCAATTCGGAAATTGGACCATCCAGAATGCAGATGATGACTCCAAATGAACACTGAGAAACCTCGACATCGTTTATTGGCAATTATTCAAATTATTTTAAAACTAAATGGTTGATTCATTTCTAACTAATAAAGCTTTCATTAAGAATTTTTATCATGACCACTTGGAATTAAATATAACATGTTTTCGTGTGATTTCGAGAGTCTCCTTGTCTTTATTCAGAGAGGAGATTAAAAACAAATGTAACAGCTGACCAACTGAGTACAATCAGCGCAAAAAAGAGCCGGGGAAGTTTAGCATCATGAAACAAAAACAGAAAATGTAGATGTCAACACTGATTGTGACAAGTCTCAGGTTTGATCTTTGACACGCCCGTCTCTTTTCGAGACTAGAAGTCCTAGGGTTTTAGGAAATTACTTCAATTTTAAATACTTTAATTTCCTAGAAGCAGTTTTAAAGACAATCCCATTAACCTTCAAAAAGAGATTCTGCCCCCCCCCCGAAATCGGCTGAGCCAAACCCGATGTTTTAAAAAACTTGGCATGCTTATACACATATTCTTCATTATTACAAATGTAAAGTTTAAACTCATGTGGTTTTGTTGTTATGGTTATTTGAAGTTCGAAGCACCGCAGTGGAAAAGGTATACATCTTTATTGTTTGCAAATATGGTTTCCAAATGAGTGCAAAGATTTACTCAAGAAACTCTAAAAGGCTTAACCTCTGAAAAAAATGCACTGCAGCGATATTGGAAAAAAGTTGAAGGGGGATTCCACCCTCCCAGATCTATTAGGGTTAATGCAGTGTGCATTCACAGTGCACAATTAAAACCTACGAAACAGGCCCAAAAGAACTATGCCTGGTACAGTATCATATTTCACTTTCCAATAAAAATTCCAATATTGATTTAGTTCAAAGAGGAAAACAGAACATGCTGTCTGAATGGGCTAAACAAATGTTCTTCATTTCCCAGAGTTCCGCTTCAATAAATTTCCCACCAACTGGTGTCTCCTTCCATGTTCCTATTTAGCAGTCATGGCAGAGTCCATGTTCTCATCTTCCACTACCTCCTGGGTAGTGACCTTCTTCAGTTTGGGAGGATGATAAGACCCCATGCCAGCAGCAGCTTCAGCTTCCTTCTGTGTGTACGGTTCTGTCTCAAGAGCTTTTAATCTGTCAGTGATCAAAAATCAACCGTGCAGGTTACTAATATGTTGTTGTTATAACAGACACACTTCTCTCTTCATCTTTTCTGTGTTTCTTGGTGGTGCCGAGTGTAGGGATTTTTTACTCGGCTGCGGAAGGGACAATGAATCTCTTGGTGATTTTGCACCACACTTGCCTCAGCCAGATGCCCCCCCCGGCGAAGTGCTGCTTCACTAGCAAAGAAAAGACGGGCTGGTGGGATTCTTTTTGCAACCAGGCTTTTGCACTGATGAAAACCATACAGGCGATGACCACATATGCCAACACAAATTGGTCACACATACATACAGCACAAGTGGGGAGTTCCCGCCAAAAAATCATGGCTGCTTTGAAAAAGCATGCCCCCTCTTGTTACTGTTCAGAGCAAATAGAAAAGCCTTCTTTTATAAAGCAAAATAAAAATTTGGACAAAATTAAAGGGACTCAAGTGTATCACCAACATGCATTGGGTCACCATAATAAATACACATTTCATTCATTCCATGTGGTGCGATTCCTACCACTACTGAAAAAGGTTTTACCTATTCTGCTCACTCATATTTTAAAAAAAACACTCTGAAATTTCATCAAGAGAGGGCACCATCCACGTAGTTGGTTGATACAGAAAGATTTTCACATTACAATGTGCACATAAGCGAGAAACTGAAAGTAACATACATGGCATTAAATACAGCATCCATTTTGTATCCAGTTTCTTGTGCAGTGCAGCTGCAATTGGACCAGATAGAGGTTTTTTGGGTTTTTTTGCAGTGACCTAAGTCACATACAGATTTTTTTTTAGCATAATCACATACAAGTTTGTCTGTGTTTATGCAAGCAGCAGGGTTTCAGGCAGCATTTGAAAATGAAACAGAGTTCCCATTTTCAAGAGTTAGAATTCAAGAGCAGATTGCCAAAATTCTATAGCAGCCACTTTCACATAAAAAAACAAACCCCTCTGGAGAAACCAAATGTACCTTTAATGGCATTACAACTGCACAGCTCATGCTTATTACATCCACCTTGGCAGTGGTTCCCAACTACACTTGCAGTTGAGTCAATCCTTATTAGTTGTGCATGTATAAGAGAGAAAAACATAGCAAATAGTATCAGCCACGTGGGTCCAGTGTTCAGGTGTTGCAGTCTGCAGTGGGCAGTGTGATGTGCACATGTATGTATACATTCAGGGCGTAATAAAAAAGGCGTTTTTACCTTCTTTTATGCAGCTTGGTTCGGAAGTGCTCCTTTAAGGCATGCAAGCTGATGAAGTGTCTCCTGTCACAAACAAAACACAGAAATTTAGTGTAATCTAATGAAGTAAATAACACAATTGCCAGAGTACATTAGGTATCCAGTGATGACACAGGACACCTGATAGTATTGTTAATGTCATGACTGTATTTGTAAAAGCTCATTAACATACACTGTGTAGTTGCAATAATTGAAACAACTCTTACATGCAGACTCCGGCCACATGTATACTCATATCCCAGAGTAACGAGTCACTAGTTTTTGTGACTCAAATCGAGTCAAGTCACTGTAATGTATTCACTTGTGTTAGAATGTCATTTTAACGTAGTGCATCGAGTTGCAAAAATTGTGACTCGTTTTTTGTGTTAAGTCGAGTCATTGTAACGTAGTGAGTCGAGTTGCCAAAATTGTGACTCAAGTTGTACTTGAGTCAATTCACTAACTCGAGTCATGGTAACCCTGTCAGAAAGGCTATGGTTACAATGTACATGTATGATTCCAAGAAGGTTGGTGAAGTGTTACATTCCTCATCATCCACCTCTGTGACCTGTGTTCATATTTCATCCAGGCTTAATGTGAATTGGGTTGTCAGTCCCTACCCAATTCCGTGGGTTTAGGCGAATGAAATTTGATCGTTATTTTTCAGGGGTTTTCAAATTTAGATGCATTTTTTTCATTATTCATTATTTTCTATCATGAAAAATAATCCTGTTTTCACAAGCGTGTGGCTCCGTCACTCATGATTGTGTGCTGGCCTGATGCTGTTTGACTGTTGAATTGCCGTCCGAGTGGTTGTTGATTCTGCTGAGGTAAAGTCTTAGTGCAAGACCGGGGATTGCAGTAGGACTGGACATGCACGGTTCAGACATGGCTTGAATTTTTGGTACTGTACCTATTGGGGGATGTTTTGACTTCCATTGTCTACTGGGTGCCCTACTAGGCTGACAAGGTGCCCATGGACATTCAAGCTCAGGGTTTTTGTGGTCTGATGACTGGAATTGCCAGAACATAACTTTGGCCGTAGGGAGTTTGACAATTTTTCTATCAAGTTTCGCCTTTTTATCAAAAATAATGAATAATGAAATATTTGATGCGGAGCCAAAATCACAGGCCAGCTCTGACAAGAAACAATAAATCTAAAATCACTGGCCTAACCTCAGGAGCTTTGTTTGGGGTTTTTCCTCTAACCGTTTCATTTTATCCTCCCCACAAGCCCCAGGACCCCTTGGCATGCTTGGGATTACAATTTCTGACTAATAAGCCTCTATCGTGGTAACATGTAAATGTCATGCAAAATTAGTCGATCTGCATGATTGTGCAATCTTTGAGAGAGATGTCGATCTTGTAACAAAATTTGCCGATAATTCTGGCCTTTTTTCCTACTTCTCAGTTGTGGAAGATTGTTTCAAAAAAGACAACTGTAGTTAGAGAATTAATACAAATCAACAGATAAAGTAATGTGATGGCACAATCATGCTGTTCAACTTGTCACATCCAAGATATATACATGTAGAGACTGGCATGGAAGGATTCAAAGAATTATTTGCACATTCGCATACATGTCATGACATGTATATGTAACAAGGCAATATAAAGCTTCAGCTAGCTGCATGCACAGAAAATTTGATCAAATAACAAGTGAATGTTCCTTACGCGCAATGCAAACAGTAATGCTGACCCATCCCCGGCTTGTCATGATCTATATCTTGATTTAACAGTTGCTTGGAAGCTTCCGGTTTCATGTCTTCGTGGATCTGGTCCAAGTCCTTCGTTTTCCTCCGTGTTCGGTACTTTTTCTGGATGTGGGTGTACCCTCGGTGATGACGTTTCCTTGCAATTCGCGTCATTGTGACTCTCCTGGGCGTGTAAGGAATTTTTTACTCTGACAGTATTAGGAAAATATTAGGGAGCTTCTTCTGGGACAGCGTTCCGCCCGATGGTACACTACTCCATGATTGATTGCAACATACTGTTCATGCTCTTGCAACAAGCATGCATGAACTATGTACGCTGCTAATTACAAGTGCGCCCTCAAGAGACGCATTTTGGAGATGGGTTTCTACAAGAGGGCGCAATGAATCGCTTCTGACTTCAGCGAGCAGACCTGTCAGCTTCCATAGACAACAGTGATAAATCCGCCCCTTCAAAAAATCAAATGAAATAGGCCTACTCACAACGTTGTCAGGTGTTCAAGATACTTATCAAAATAAAGCTCACTTCCTCATCTTTTTGGGGTTTTTTTTCGATATTCAGTAGCTTATACGATGAGTTTTGAAGATATTTTTCTCCACAGATAATCACTCCTCAACACAGTCACGAGGCATCGCCATTTTGAAAATTGATGCCTGGCACTACATTGCAAAATAGAGCAATTTGGAGGGCCCCGTTAGACCTAACGCTTCCAGAAATACAAGCTGGCAGTCTTGTTGGTACATAGTAGATCCCATCCTCCTTCACAAACCATCAAGTCCAAGGACCTCGAAATGCTGTAATAGCAGAGAATTTCGACAGCCTCCAAATCGTGATTTCCGGTACACGCGGGCAATTCAAGTTGGGCTCATTTGCTGGCCTACAACCTTCAACGGGGCTGAGATCGGAGCATTGTTCTTTTTATGGGTAATTTCTAATTAGTATTCTCTCCAGAAACTCTCCTGGGGAACGATTAAAAACTACACCGTGGATTGCATAAAGCACACTTATTATTCTTAGATTTGTAGGCCTGGAAAGAAGTTATGTCTCAATTAAAAGTCACGGTCCCAAAATAGAATGCAAACAATCGGGATGCTCACAATATAAATCATATAAGAGTCACATTAAAGTTCACCATAAATCAGAAATGTGCCCATTATTTGTGCTTGAATGTCATCTGAGTTCAATGTTTTACCACTTTGACCTTCAAGCCGAGTCTGCAAATGTTGATCCAACGTTTAGCATTTTAACACATCCCCTAACATATTTCAATGAACACCTGGGTTAAATGTGTAAAAAAAATGGGTACAAAAGTATTTAAACTCTCAACATCAATATCTAGATCGAGAAAACCATGGGACACTGATGAAACAAAATCGGAACGGAAAGGGGAGGATACGTCTTAGGTCCAAATCCTATGCGTGAAGACTCACAGAATGTGAATTTGGGGTGGTTAAGATAAATGACAAACGCAATGAATTGTAGAGTGCTGGAATAATGATTCTAAAATCGCTCATTATCTTGTGCTCTTCATAGCGTATTTTGTAATCTAACGCGACAAATGGAACGAAAACATTGCAACGGACAAAATGAACAATTTAAATTTACCATCAAGTAGGCATATAGCTAATATGAGATTTGGCATGAATGCACAAGGGACGTTGTTCAGCAATTCAAATTTTCAGGAACATTTGAGGGATAGCATTATTTTCTGGTTAGAAAAAAGGGCTAACCACAAATGGCGGAATAACGGAAGCTGTTGATGTGGATCTAAATAAATGACTCCTACATCTTTCTTAAAATTCACCGAAATACACGTAGTAGCATTTAAGGAGATAATGTGCTCAGAACTTGAACTGCATCCTACCAGCGTGCAGTGCTGTTTACCGGAGAAAGGGTATAAACACAACTGAACGACTACTTGCATGCTTTGTATCTGAAGACTGTATCACTTGAGCAGACGAGCCATGATCTGGCCAGAAGCTGCAACCAGAACCAAAACATCCTGGTGGGAATGCAGTTTCAATCTGCTCAAGTTGGCCCATTGTAGTTCAGCAAGCTAAACCACTTCTCCAATCATGTATTTTGGAGGTTGCTGAGAAAAGACGGGAAAACTCACCTGAAGGGGGAATAGCAGACACACAATAGGAGCTTTAAGAGCGGCGCTTTTGGCTTGGAGCAGAGATTAACCTAGCTTAGGTTGACATTGTCCTTAATGAATAGTTAAAACGGCTAAATCAACAGAATGTATCAAGTCTGCTTTCATGTTTACAGTATTCACTTAGACCCTTCTCTGTGATTATTTGAAGTACTGTTTGCCCAAATGCAGTTTTGTCTTACCCGAGGCGCAAACATGTCATATTTTATGAAAAAAATGATTGTACCACTACTTTTCTTCCTAAGAGCCATCCTGAGAGCCATCCTGACTACATAGAAAGGAAAAGAAATTGATAATACTTAGCTTTGCTGTATGGGTTTGTGGGCCCGCTTCTTCTTTCTTTATGACTAAAAACTGTGTGACGGGCAAAAATCTTAGCTCTGAAATTCCTGATATAGTCTGCAGCAGGTCCAAACACTAGAGTAAAACTGACGTCCATGACTTTGCTTGGGGCTAACAAAACAATGGCCGGATTACTTAAACCTCTAGCTCCTGTGCCGGTTTTCGTTTCATTTACCAACGTGCATTGGATTCCCTCTCTCCCCTCCCCTCCCAACCCTCTCCATCTCAATAAAAAGCACGCTACTTGGTATCAAAAGAGGCTTGCCGGTTTGATGGAATATAAGATCGGTCTTGCCGGGAGTGGGATTTGGCTTGGTTAAACAGTCCAGTTTGAGCTTGTACTCTGCACGGCGTGTAGGCCTGCGGTTAATCGTTAGCCTATGCCTTAATAATAGTAGGCCTATATACTGCATGTGTAGGTTGCAATTTACAGTAGAATGTATCAAGTAGAGCTTTTTTCTTCCGAATTGAATGACGACATTTCGCGACACGACGTTATTTTTCTCAGAGTATGGGGGGGGGGGCTGAGAAGGGGAAATCCAGACTTATTTTCCCTGACCAGTTCACTATGGTATACAGTGGGAGAAAAGTGTTCTTATAACATCGAATCATGCAGTTAGCGTTTTGTAACCGAGCTCCTGTCTGCGTAAAAGAAAAAATCAACTGTAATGATTAAAATCTTCAATTTGGTAATCAATTAACTTCATTAAGTTCCTGTATCACAAACAAGTGTTATAACAATCATTGACGTTATACTTTACGTCTATCCGTGCAGGTAGGCTGCCCGAGCTTTAAGCTTTGATTAATTCAATTAAAGCCGATTTTTTAAAAGACTTTTTGAGATCCTTTGCCGTGTTCACACTGAAAGTGGAATCCGCCCGAAACATTTCCTACACTTGTGTTTTTGCGCTCCTTTCAGTAACATCTTGCGGTCAGTTTTTAAACTATTTGTACAAAAAAAATCAGATGCTGTTCTCGTGCAACACGCAATTTCCTGAGATGGGTCAGCAAAACGCCCAAACATTCTATCGTGAATGCACTCTCTCTTGACTGCTCAATGTACGATGGGCAACACGCGTCATATTGGATTGAAACTTCTGAGAAATCACTCCTGTACCGCTTACTAATCAGTAATTATCACGCATTCCCCCTACCTGTGAGATGCCCCCCCCCCCAAAAAAAGAAAACGGCGCTATAAGCTTCAAACTATAAATGCACACGCCGGATCGTGTCAGTTACCCTCCAGATCTCCTAATCGATACCGGTACCAGGGATAAGATAATGATGTCGTAACTAGCTTAAATTATAATAAGATGAAAATCACTTATTTTAGTGACAGCACAAAATATGAAATTTGCCCGTAGAGTGGGGACAGGAAATTACATCCATTTGTACAGTAGGCCTAGCAATGCTATGCGCCACTTTGGAAGCCAGTGAATGGCTTCTACATCCTCAGCCAGAGGCAGTTGTACAGTTACCCTATGTTTTAGGCTGCCAAATGCATTCCATGTCCCAGCTCCGTAAGTACTGGTAATCCCATCGGCATGAGTAGACACATCGCGCATTATGCACGTATAAGGCCGTGCGCTACCGGAGCATCGTTCACCCTTAGCCTGCGCAAGGCTTATTCAGAGCGCGGGGAGAGAGAGAGAGAGGAGCAGGGGAGCTTACACCCAGCGGTTATCCCACGGGGGATTTGCGTATCCACTGCCGACCCCATATCTATCATTTCACCCTGGGTGCTGCATTCAGACTAGGCTGGCCGGGTAATTATGTAAGCCGCGGCGCTGGCTGCAAGTTCTGTTGACGTGAGGAGGACGAAATTCGTTCTTCACCTCATCGTCTTGTTGGCGTGGCTGTGTGGGAACGTAGACTGCTGTCATCGCCTCAGCTCTTTGATTCTCACCGGGCGTTCTGGTTTCCGTACACGGAGGCTGGCACGCAGTCACGAGACCTTATAGTCACGACGCTCATATTGGGGGCAGTACTCCAGTGAAGCACCCAACGGCAACTTCACAGCTAAACAAAATAGGCAATTTTTCTTTCTGTGGATGGAATGAACATTCTTCACCAGAATAAATACATTCGATAGCTTGAAGTCGTCTAAAACCTGGCTGAGCGCATCAAAGTGAGTCCAACCCTGGAAAACACAACTAAACGTAAGCATTGCCTTCATGTAAACTGCACACGTAGTATATGTGTGGAATTATATTATATACAGAAGGAGAATCAAATTTGGACGTTAGATATAAAGATTTTCGTGATCAGATTGTTAGAAGAACTATGTTAGAATCCTACGTGTTTTAGCAGTCGGAATGACGCAATCTGGAAAACAGGTGGATGTGTGTATATATATGTGAATGAAAATATACACATGAGTACTTGAACATATTTATTGTCCACTCGGGACCGGGGTTTTATGTCACATCTTTATTGATTTGTACGTATTTTGAGAAATGAATAAAGATGATTAAATAATAATAGTCTCAAAGTTCCATGCAATATTAAAAGTTCACCTTAATTCTAATCAATTCCTTAAGCATCAAATATGTCACATAAACAAGACGAAAAGCCAACTCCACTGATAATACATACACATTTTTCCTTATATTAATATTTCAATGGAGTGTTTTCTTTGCGGAATGAAATTGCCTTATTGTCTATCGCTAGCTGGCATTACTCCTGTTATTCCAAAGGTCATATCTGCGATGATAAGGGGCCTGCTTTACATCCTGTTGGAAGGAGGATATCTCATTAGTCGAAGCTATATGGATGCGTTCGTTTAAGGTTTGAAGACTTTACCATTCACTCAAGTTTGAAATTCAACTCATTCGGCAGTAGCTCCCGCATCATGTCATTATACGTACAGAGGCACAGGAATTGATAATCCCGACTGTCGATGGGTAAAGCATAATTTGCCCTCCATTATGAATGACAAGCCTGTGTTCTGTGTATCGTGGTGCGTGTTGAAGTCTGCCACAAGTGATTAATATTCACAGATCTGAACGACTCTTCAATGTCCTTCTGCCGCAGCATATTTTGAAGTTGATTTCTGAGTTCTTACTAAAATAATGTGTTTGCACTCTGTGTTCTTGGCTCAAGAACACAATGACTGAGATCCTGGAAAAGTGCACAGGGCCCATTCTCGGGAGTCGAGACGAATGTCTGGGGGCATGTTGACGTATATACTTCCTTTTTTTCAGTCAACTTACGTTTTTTCCTGGATCCAAACTTTGTTCAACCATCCAACGTAACTATGTCATTTAATGTTCAACACTTTCAATGCAGAGTTGTTCATAAATTCCTCGATTTTGTAATTGAAAGCAAAATACTGACGAAGCTGAACAGTGCAGCTTGGCTACTGAGTAAGACAGTGTTTGCATAAAAGGCATATGCACCATTTTACGGTCCACGACGAGCGATGCTGATTTTACTACGTTTGACGTACAATTGCTGCGATCGTGCTATCTACTTGAGATAGCTGTGCTGCTGGTGCCTCTAGTATCTTCCGAGAGCCAATCATGCCATCACGCGCGAAGGGTCAAAATGCCCTCGTTTGGGGTCGCTTGCAAGACAGTGCGGTGCATGTTGATTAATGTTTCTCAGCATCGGCCTGGCATTCTCTTGACCTCTGCTGTTTCTGTTCGCTTGAATTAAGGGATTTTTTGAAGAGAGAGAGAGAAGGATAAATCAGGTGTTTTGGCAAGGTAGACGAGTGAAAGATTCTAATGTATGTGGTGCAGCCAGCATATTGTGCCCATGACGGCATGTGAATACACGTCGACCAGTGGTCGCATTAATTCTAGAATGAAGGTTTGCATAACGCTCCTTGTGTTTAGACCTTGAGTTGGGATGTAATTAAGACCCATGGTGTATGTAACAAATGCAATGAAACATGTATAGCATTTGCACTGTTTTTAGTTTAGTTGAGTCCATGATGATGTGAGTCCTTTCACAAGTCAGAGGTGACAGGGTGAATAATGGGATGATGAATAATGTGACAAAAAGAATGATGTCGTCACAGTTCATTTGAATAACTGAAGTTGGTAAGACTGAATGATTCGTTATTTTTATACATTAAGAGTGCTGCGCCTTGATTACGTGCTTGGCGTCGCTGGTGTACTCCGTCAATTGTTAAGATCAAGACAATGGAAACCGCAGCCAGGTCAGAACAAGTGATTCTGCGTTATTAACTTTCAACAGCATTCATAAGAAAAGAAATAATTTTAATCTAGGTATGGCTAAATCATCAACACGGTCACACAAGCTGTGGCAAATGTACCGAAAAGGGAGAGCCATATATGGGAGAAGTTGAAAGAGACTTGTCACTCTTTCAGAGTTGTATTCACGGTTTTTGGAAGTGGTTTTCAATCTTTTGGAGAGTGAACCTTTCAGATCAGATGCCGCCACGAGTGAGCGCCTTATCGTTGGTCATAGCAACAACTCCCTGGTCATGTTGAAAAAGGTGTGGTTTAAAGAAAAGTACTTTTTATCCACATGCAAAATCAGGGATGTAGGCCGAATGCTTCATGGTAGGCACACTGTCAGATTAGAAAATGCTGGCATGCACATACTTGTTTCGCCGCTGGGTGTGGGAGGGGATTCGCACGCTAGGAACAAAGAAACAACTAGGCCTATGCCACACCGTCGTGCCCGTAATATATAGATGGCTCTTAGTTGTGAAGTGGGATAATCAAGTTTCTTTTGCAGTCTTAATTTCAAAGAAAATTACTTTTCGGATTTATTGGTGTTTGTTCAAATGTTTGCATTTTAAAAGGAGATCCTCACTCATCACGCCCATTAGAAATAGGCCTACATTCATTTCTGCGATATTTCAGTAACGGAGATGTTTTTCTCATGGTGCTAATGAACCTATTAAGGTATGTTGGCTGACGGAATGCACATTGAAGGAGCGAAGGCCTGTGCAGATGTGGGCATTTGATAACCGCGCCATCCCTTTGGATCAGGAAAACGCAATGGTGCTTTTGCCAGTAAACGGGCAATGTGAAATAAGGAAATAACTTGCCAGAGGCTGGTGTGTGTGGGGGGGGGCAGTAACTGTCTGCTTAAGGCAGTTCCGTGGAGATTAACTAAAAGTGGGACCGTCTGTCGTTAACCATTCCAATCCATTTCACTGTACGAAGAACTCCAGGGATGTCCCAACTCTCCTTTAAGCCACCCAATAAACAGGCAACTCTTTTAAGCAGGAAAGCATACATGGTTTCGTTTATAAAGGCAACTGACCGGTGATACTTGCAGCAGAGTGGTCATTAAATTCTGCAGGTACCGGTATAATTTCCTTCTTTTTTGTCTCCCATCAGGTCCCCAATCAGCAGTTAATAATGGGAGATGCCTCTATCTGTCCGCCATTTGCGGAAATTTATGACGTTGTTTATTTGCGCAGCCTTGCGTGGTCTAGGAATTATAGCTTTGTGGGCCTGTCGCTGCGGCGTGGCTGTAGGGTGTTAAGTGCAATATTCTGCTTCATAGGATTACAAACTAATGTCCTTGCTTGTGAGAAGAGCGACTATTGGATTCGTTCGTTGGAAGAATGTCAAACACACATTTGGCATTAGTGCATGCACATTTTGAAGAGATCTGTAGGCTGAAGTCCTCGAGATAAAAGGTACGCGTGATCCGTGCTTGGATATTATCATGAATGGTGTTATATTCAACGTCATTTATTGCCATCACAAGAGTAATAACTGTCCAAACAGTAAGTGACATTCGTACTGGTTTAATATGGACATGTTTCTTTGCAAAATCTCACCTAGCATCGTTATTTATGAGAGTCTTGTTTGCTGCGCAGATGTGAGACATGCTTAGTGCGCTTGAGATAATCTTTCTCAAAGGAGACTAAGCCTCAAGCTACACCGGAAATGAGAAAACACCAGTCGAATAGTCCCTGATGTTTTACTTATTACTGTAGTGATCTTTTCACCCGAAGGCAGGCTCCCTGTTTAACTTTAAGCAAGTTAACAGTTCGAAAGGACTGTTGTTGATATTTTTTATACAACAGGCGTCTCTTGGTAAAGTGATCAGTTTAGCGAACTAAATACCGTCATTTTCAAGTATGATTTACAGACAAATCTGAAATTCTGTCTTTAAATCAAATTTACAGGAATTCAAGAGCATTAAAACGTTGTTGCAATGAGGCAAGGGCTGCGCTGCAAATGTGTCACGTGTGCTATAGACCACTGGTTATTTTCTTGGTTCTAAGGCAGCGGTGTTAAACTAATATTCTTTATTCTGGACTGTTACTGTTAACTTTTTACTTGGTGAGAATTGAGGGAGAATTTCTCTAATAGCTTTGGTGACGATCGTACATAAATTTGATAGTAAATGTAAAAAAGTAGCATTGATCAGATACTTTCTCAAGTCCGGACCAAGCGCTAATAATTATGGAGATAATCTGTAAAAGCTCAATCCGAAACGCTCGCAGCGAACTTAAGTTTCTCATGTTGACAAGATTTACTAGAGTGGCTGTAATAACAAGAATTCCCTTGTTAGAAAGACACGTTTGCTTACGATGAGTGCAGACAGCCCGCTACTCGACACCTACATGTACATGTAGCTAGTTGAGAAACCGTAGTTCTGATCGATAAAATAGCAGGAGGTAGGCCTACTATTTTGTCAACATGTTGTCAGTATGACAAACAAACTAGTAGTAGTACGGGTTACCAAAAGCCACACCCGTCTTCTAGTCCTGTGGGTCTACGAATGTCAATATCTCTTCAGTCTGAAAAAAGTGAATTCGTCTTTTTCCACTGACAATAGTTCTCGTCTTCAAGTTTCTGACTCAACTTCCCATGGTGGCATGCAGGATCGTCTCAGTAAAGCCAAAGAGAGGCCTAGGCAGAATGCTTCAAACATAATTGTATCTGTCAAATACCTTTAGCGTAGCACATTTCCAGTTGTTCATGTTTTCAACATACATGCATTTTCAGCCGCCAGTTGTGTTTAGATCGCATCACACAGGAAGAACGCTGGACCATGCATAAAAATGTTTACATCGTGAAGAACGCGGAAGTTCATGGCCAAATCTGTGCATTCAGTCAGCCGACAATTGACCCAGCCACCGCTGCCAGAGTTCCCAGGACCTGGATCTACTTGGCATTAGCATAATTGACGCTGACATAGTCAGGATAGTACAAACTATTATGCGCAATGGCCCGAAGCCGCGGATTATTCGATAAAGCAATTGACTGGCAGAATTGGCGATGTTAAAAATAGAAATCCCCAAGCTTAGATGAATGTTTCCAACTTGCTCACTTGGTTCAGTGATGATTACAAGCGGGACTTGAGTGGACAGAGTATATCCCTTGGATATCGTTAATCAACTGACAAGAGTAAGAATATGATTTTATATACAGTATATATATATATATATATAGCATGTATACACGAACATGGTGTGGTAGGCTACCCCACTGCTTGTTTACACGTAAAATCCACACGCTATACTGCATGCATGATGACAATAAGTATGTACTGTACATGTACATGTAGTTTCATGCTGCAGTGCATTGAGTGCGGCATTCGCCTTGAACCTAATATTAAACCACAATACATGCAGTAGCGGTTTTAATGTCCATTTTGTGTCTCCAGTGGGAATTACATGATCGTCAAGAAGGATTTTGAAATTATTATGTCCTATTCGTCATCTTGTCACTGGAAATATCGGTACGAATATTGGCATTTTATTATCCATTAGGGAATAACAGGACGAAAGACCCATTTGTGCGTGCCTTCATTAACCAGGAGTAGGCTATATATATATTCATAGTTCAATTACTACCAGATGAAAAGATGCTGAGAAGAGAGCCCTGGGGATCATAGCGGTAAGACATTGGAAATGGTTGGAAGGGGAAATGCATTAAAGTAGAAACCCGGCAACTGCCTATGTGCCCTTCCATTTTTTCTTGCCATTCCCCAGTTTGTGTCGAGTATTCCACTTACAGTAACGCTGTAGCATTGGCCTTTTCTCATGTCAAGGGCAGGTAAAGCTAATGACAGAGTGAACCACGCCTGGAGAGCGAGGAGACAACAGTTCAGAACAATATTATTCTCAAGATATTTCATCGACATTTTGCTCATATTCTTCACCACACCGATCCCGAATCTTCTCTTAGTCGTTATAACAGACCCTCAAATTCTCTGTGGAAAGAGGAGAGCTCAAGAAAGTATTTCAAGAAGTGATCATTTTCTGAAATGTTTTTAAAACGTCTATTGAAAGGTCTGATTTCAGCTAAATATAAGGCCTATATAGCGTTTAGAACCAAGAGAGGTTTGTAAGGATTTCCTCAGTGTTCAGTGGACAATTAAACACTTTGAACACGAAGATGTAGGTCTATATTGTGTTTTCACTGTTTAACAACAAAGGGAAATCCAACCCAGATGGTTTACCTTCCTGAATCCCAAAAGTCGAAACAACTGGAACAAGCTTGAAAGTGTTGGCATAAATTATTTCCTGCGAATATTTACGCTGAGTGGATTGTGTAGATCTTTAGACCCAGTTACATGGGTTTACGAATAGACGAGCCTCAAGACGTTTGGATGTGGAGAGTCGTTCGTGAACTTATGTTTTGTTTTTATTAAAATGAGGTTTGAACAGAAAGTGCATGCTTGCACGCCTACAAACAACCCAGCCTGTGAGGGCTGCGTATCTCCCCGAGGGATCGTAGCGTTAAGTCACGTCCGTCGTTCTGACAGTTAATTATATTTTTGTTTAGGTGGTGATTGATTGAGATGTTGTTTATGGTGATGTGGCCTGCTGGGAAGAACATGCACCCCGAAATAAGCATGGCATAAAACATCACTATTATTATGTGAATTTCTGTCCATATGAAAAAAATGTAAATGGCTGACGCAAATGTAATTTTCAGCAGCATAACAGGCTAAATATCTGCAACTAAAATTTTCTTACATGTGAAAATAGCTTTCCAGTAACAGTACAAACAGACTGACAGGCTGTAGACGGTGAACGAGTCTGATACATTCACCGTAGAAAAAAAAGTGGCAATCGTGCATCTGAATCGATCGTCTGCTTACATACAATTACCACCGTGCATACTTGAAAGCAAATTGTTTGATAGAGGTTTTAAGAAGTCCTAGTCCACACAGCTCCATGGTCCATGTGTCTGTGCAGTCAGAGCAGTCCACAGTGGAATCATTTCTGTGTTCGTATTTTATGTTTCAGAGAATGAGAACAGTACTTTCCCGTGTCAGATTTGCTCGAAATTCCTCTTTAAAAGGACGGACTCAATTACATATAAAGTGGCACTGCACTTCTTCCAGTTTGCCTTCGACAATCCTCTTCAAACATAAGGGCCCAAGCTAAGAGTACAACACCATCCAGCAGCCATTATAACTGGTGAAAGGTGCACGGAGCTTGCTTCTGAAGGTACATGATTAATCACGACATGTGTTAGTACTGCTCCATGCCAATCCGCTAACGATTTAAGGGCAATGCACATCTTTTCATTTTAAGGCCACTGAGACAGTGGATAGGCTACTTACCAAGGCCTTGAGTCGGGGGGGGGGTTCATTGTTTGTTTAGTTTGTTTGTTTTCCGGACTGGCTGTCCAGTTTTAAATAGTCACACTTCCCCCAAAGGAACATGTAAGTACCATTTCTGACGTGTAGGCCCTTTTAATTCCTTAAAATAAGAAAAGTTTTTTTTTTGTTTTTGTTTTTTTTAAAGTTCAACTGTGGTGTCGGTATTCACAGGAGAGGGTGTTTGGCATTTTACAAATACTATCCACTGCCCGGGATAAACCATGCCACATTTGCTTTACCAAACCTCAGACATAATTATTCAGAACTCAGTTGTTTCTACAGTTTCAGGGGCAAGAGAAAGGCAACATGTGTAGGTACAGTGTGTAGCCATATCTGTTCATGTGAAGTGTGAACGTAGTGTAAATTGTAGCGTGGACGATGCATGCGTACTTCTTCCGGGCGGCAGTTCCATTGAATTGTACCGGGTCATCGGGAAAACTCGACTTGAATAAAGGCTGCAGTCGTGGCTCTGGAGATTTTTTTTTCCAAAGCCAAGTCAAGTCTGACATTTCAACAGGAGATGCTCCACGAGGCGGGAAGACTGGTCTCTTCTTAAGAATAGCAGTTGCACCATGCATTTTCCATCTGATGAGACTTGGTGTGTCTCCAGACAGTGTAGTGTAATAGGAAACGCGTTCCCGGGGAACA
The DNA here is from genome assembly GCF_054643075.1 of Acanthaster planci. Classification (NCBI taxonomy): domain Eukaryota; kingdom Metazoa; phylum Echinodermata; class Asteroidea; order Valvatida; family Acanthasteridae; genus Acanthaster; species Acanthaster planci. Next base: position 19,534,937 of record NC_141779.1, read on the forward strand.
CTTCAGAACTGAAGACTTGTAAGTGATAACGAGTGGCGCAGTGAGCTAGAGTTCAGCTCTCGGTTGTGAATATGTAGAGTTATGGTAATAAATATTAAAGCATCTGCATCCAGATGTTTGAAATGAAGTGGAACATCTGTTCATTTCCCAGACGATGTGTACAACAGCTTGACACTTTACTCTGAAGGTGGAAAGTTGGTATTTACAGCAAATTTGTGAAGTTAGTCAGGCCATTGAGAAAAACTAAACGCAAACTTGTGTATAGCGCTCGAATGACCGAGCCTTCGCCCATTTCAAATAACCATGCACAGTAGGCACAGCCTCAGAAAAGCAAGTCACGGTAACTTCCAATAATAAATTACGGACGACGCGCGATACAGTGCGCCACCAAGAGTTTGTCACGCAGAAACTTTATTTTACGTTAGGGTCCACAAAAATGGTCGACTTGCCCCGACGATTTGGACGAATGTCATTAGACACTTTGAAGACATATGTACAGAACTTCACAAAAAACACCGTGGAATATTAATTAACACGATACTGTAAAACACGAAGTTTCATCCCTGACAAAAACCAGTGGACCAAGTTTCCTGTTCATGGCATGGTCGGCACAAAGATCCTTTGTTGACCGTTTTCCCACAGCGCACTGCGAAAATGCCTCTCTGTGGCAACCTCTGTAGTGGTTCAAGGCATTGTAAATCGCCCGTAATACTTTTCCAATAACTCAACTCACGCAAGCATTTGCACGACTCATGGCCCCTAATGTGAAATATCCACGGATGGATGTTATACAAAATGCAAAATAAAATCAATTATGGATAAAGCCGTATGTCAAATTATTCCTGTCATCACCGTCATTAAAAAACATGTAGCCTTTTCAAATAACTGGCTGTGAAAAGAATGTACGATGTTACACGTTAACCCCTATGCCCTTTTAGGACTGAGAGCCTACTGTCGCCGTTGCAATTCGATATTCGTCGCCAACATTTGCTAAAGCTTGCCAGGAATACTGTGAACAATAATCCATGATATCTCATGAGCTCAGTGCGCTGCAATTTAGCCAAAGGTGGTTTTACGGCATTTTTCTGATTATTTTGCGCACAACACTATTGTTTGCTATAATGCATCATTTTCATTTAATTTCTTTCAAATATGGTGCAAATATGTTAAGGTTAGTGCTCATGAAACTCTCCTAAAATGGTTTCATGCAAAACCTAACAACAATGAGATATTTGCATTCAAAAATGAAAATTAAAGGTGCTCAATATCCTGGATGCGGCTCTTGGGCAATGAAATGAACATGTTAGGAAATATCATTTAAAAGTTAAGTACAATTCTTCACACCACAGTAGGCCTACCATTCGAAAACGTGCAGTGTAGGTTGTGATTTGTGAAGTTTAATTCCTACTTCTTGATAATTATTCTCTATGCAAATATAGCAACCGAGCGTCGTGCACAATGCTTCAGTTGGATCCATCAGGGAGTTCTGCCAGTCAGGATTCAATGAGGGGAAATACTATCCGCACAATGTACTATGCATATGCCATAATGTACTGTTCATTCTCACAAAAGGAAATGACTTTACAACGAAAGGAGAAAAAGATCCCTGCTATGGGGCCTAACCAATCAGGAGATTTCCTCGTTTCTCCAAAGCGAGGTCATACAACAGTCTCCTATTTCTTGACACAGATCTTTGCATGTGCGTTGAACTGCAAGGTCTTTTTGGTTACAAGGACTGGATTGTAGAGCAGACGAGACGGTGCTCCATACTGTAGTCTTCTTCTGCACATTCACAGGGGGTTGGTCCGGTCTTGTAACCCCATCTGTTCAGAGCAACCCTGGATCGCCCTGTTCTTGTCTTCAGACGGTTCAGTGTTTTCCACTGAGCCCATGTGCGTCTGAGGCAGAAGAGAGTGTTCTCAGCAGGTGGAATTCCCACGTCAGCTTGAGGAGGATTCATTCAGGAGTTTTTCTATCCAGAGCTAAATTTTGTCAGAGGTTGGACATGACTGGTACATCAGGAGGTGATAACCAAAAGTATATACTACCCAGAAAAGGCTAGAGATGTGGATCAATTAAAATATGACAATTCTCGGATTGTACCAATATAGGCATGTTTGGGTGCTCACTCATTGTTAGTTGCTGAACAAGCATGTCAGAAAACACGGACCAGCCTCGTAGATGTGTATACGGATACCGAAATAAAATCTAACTCCTGTACTTCAGGTAGGAGCATCGTATGATGAGGTTGCTGGTGACAGATACCTGCTGATGTTTAGCGCACCAGTGCGCATACTTGACACAATTTCCGCTGTGATGTGCAAGTAGCACGTTCTGGTACCGTCGAGAAAAAGTCATTATCGTCCCGGAGTCCTGTTAAAAATTGTCTTTAGGGTCCAGACTCCAATCTAAGTCCAGACCTGGATCCATCCCCAAACCGATAACTGGTAAAATCCATTGCAAACATGCTGATAATTTTAATGTGAAATCACTTTCCAATTCCAGTTGCCTTTTATGGAGAAACTTGCCGTCAGTTGTTTTACATAAGCCCTTCTCATACTAAGAAATGGCATCGCGTTCATGCGACGAATATTCAACAGTGAACTTGATGAAGGTATATTGTATGGATTTTACTTTTGGAAAATATGTTGTAAAACTTTTTATATATTCCTCTTACATTGAGAAACCATTGTTTTCATAATTACGCTGTTGCTGTGATATACTTTCAGTGTAGGGGTTTTCTGAAACTCTCCTCATTGCCTACAGTTTTTAAATTAATCACCGGAGGAAATGATTTTTCGGTAAAATATTCGAAATAGTGGCCTTTTTGGGAGCTGAAATAAGCGTCCGATTTAAGTCTAATTCTATAAAATGATGTCTAGAGGAAAATGTAAGGCAATAGAATAGTTAATATTTACCACGGCACTCTCTCTGTATATATTGGCATTATTCACATTGAACCTATTTAACGTGTCAATATTCCGAAAATACGCGAAGACCGTTTCATATTTGGCAATGAGAATGAGAGCACAAGTGAAGAAAAACATTATTTTTGAACCAAATCGAATTCACTATAAATGCTTGGCTTCCGCGTTCGCGTCGAGTATGCACTCGTCCATACTTGGAGTTTCAGTTTTTGTTGATGAGATATATTGATCATATGCATACTTGTCGTATTATTAGCGTACTGGTTACAAGTAGTTCTGTTAAACTGTCTGATGTTGTTGGCTGCACAGTTATGCCAAATACCTTTGCCACGGGACATAAGCTTCTTTACATATTTATAACCTGGATTATTCCCTTCCTTCCCAGTAGTCTAATGAATTCATTTTGGACATTTATGGAATTATGATCGAAATGAGGGTATACTTCTCACTTGTTATTTACCCATAAAGCCGGCAATGCACAGAGCTTTAAGTGAAGGTTCGAAAATCATTGGCAGCACCTCCCAACTACTGAAGACAAGACTGAAAAACACATTCTTCAAAAGAGTACGTCCCTCATTAAAAACCACTCCAAAAGATTGAAAACCGCACCTCTCCAAAATAGTGTAAAAAGTCTAAATAGAGTAAAAACCACTCCAAAAGAGAGGCCATTTGAAAAAGAACTCTTTTTTTTCGAGTTCTTTCTGATGATGGCTCTTTGACAGAGTGGATTTTTACTCTTTTTAGAGTGGTTTTATGAGGCATTTTATGTTAGGGGGTTGATTTTTTTCACTCTTTTGCAGTTAGGGGGTACTACACATTGCACAAAATGATGAATTTCCTTTAAAAAAAGTCTGGATCTGTAAAAATGCCGTTCATTCGCACATAAAGATGGCAGACCAGTTCCTGCCTCATTGTTGGCAGCTTTATCCTTTTTCACTTTTTGAGTATTACTTTTTGCAGGTCCAAATTATTCACCGTTACCGTATTTGGAATTTACTAGTGACAAGTAAGTGTGTGCGTTCTCTTTAAGTAAACGCAAATGTTCGTTTCCTTCGCTTTCCTCAGTTGTTTCGTGAACCAGTGATCACGTCTTCACAATGGGAGGGCAGCAGAGTACCAACGGCACAGACGCATATAAGGTGGACATCTTCGGGGACAGTATGAGGAAAAAGTTCGACAAAGGTACTAGCTATGAGTGTGAGGATTGTCCTCAGATTTGTAGGTCATTGTCCGCCTCATCGTTTGGCGAGAAAACCTCCTAGCAGGTCATGGGCCTGCTTCGTTATTTGTTTGTCAGGCGCATCATTTTTGACTTCGGAGCTGCACCAGTAAGCAGCCGTTCACCGTTTAAAAAAGCTGTAACTCTCCGTGCGGCGATACCCACACAGAATAATTAACTGCTCGTGTGCACGCCATGCTACACGCGTGCGAGCAAGCTTGCCCAGTATGCGTATTGTGTTGCGCCAAGTGACGCCCTTCAAAAAGGGGGGGGTCCTTCTCGTGAAGTGTTCATTAATTCAAAAGACAGGCCAAATTCTTAACACAACAGTCAAACTCCCTTGTCTAAGTTTAATAAAATCTTAAACAATAAATAAAGACTCATGTATAATGGACGTTTTATGTCCATACCAAGTTTCAGAAAGATTTGTCGTGGGATTTGTCATGGAAAGATTTTGTCATGGGGTACGTAGACGGCGTTCTTTGACGGTATCTGGCTGCTGACTTATACACTATCATGTGCTAGCTTCTGCATTCATGCAGTTAAAAAGTTGTAATGATAATGCAAAGTCAGTCAGAGCTGCCACGATTTACACGTGAGGAAGTCGCCTGAGGTGGCCTTTTGCGCTTTTTTTTGGGGGGGGGGTTCAAGTGCACAGCTAGCCAACGCCCAGCTGTGCATGTTAGCGGCCATATACGATCAAGGACCACGGCTAAAAAGGCCCAGCCCAACATCCACAGACATATGCGAGCCTTGATGAAATTGGATCGTTCACGTTTGCTCTTAATGGCTCCCTGATGTAACAATAAGGTATCTTGGAGAACTCAGGGGCTTGTAGGGAAAAATAATACATTTAGAGCCATTGAGGTTCTAAACCTTTTTTTTTAACCGTCACCATTCTGGGACATCTCAAGAAAAAAGATGACCTGGAAGAAAGCACATTTTACTAATTTGTAGTTTTAGAGGGAAGTGCTACTTGAGTATCTTGCACTGTGTTTTTGAATACTGAATACATGCCACTGTTACTTCCACAGCACGGGACTAATAATGTTTGTACAATATCCTCTTCTTGTCATTGAATAAAGTGTCTCACCAAGCACAGAATGACTTAGAACTCAACACAGATGCATTTTCATCCGTGCAGGTGAGCTGAAGGTTACTGCAACACATCTCTGCTTCGTGGGTGCCAAGAACAACTTCGAGTGGCCCCTTGAGGGCTTCAAGCGCTATGGTCAGGGCAAGAGAATCTTCAGCGTTGAGTTGCTGGACTACAACGACGTCCTTAACACGAGGGAGGTCATCTTCCGCTCCAAGAGCGCACAGGTCATCTGTGAGGACTTCCGGGAGAAGTTGGCTGCCTTGGAGGAAAGCATCGCCAGGCCGCCTTCGGAGACGGCCCCGATGGTCGAGGCTGTGTCCTGATCGGTCCATTACTGGGTGCCGAATTCCACGAACTTACTCCGCGCCGCAAAATGGAGGATTCTAAGTTTCCTAAATACTTTTCGATAATCTACGCAAAGCAAGATCCAGCTTTATAGGGCAAAAGATAGCTAGAAGGGCTACGGGAAACGTGTTGAATGGCCTATGCTGTGTAATATTAATTTACTCGCAGGTTGTGTGGCTTCGCACGCATTTACGGTTTCGATGACTAGACATTGTACTTTATGGGAAAAGCAAAACGAAAGATGCTGGAAATTCTGCTTCAAAATACAGTGTCTTTGTAGGCATGGAGAGACAAGCAAAGTGAGTCGCTGCTTTTTATTATTACAATCGACATAAATCCCCTAAGGTCTGGTTTCACTTAAGGAAGGAGAACGCTCTTAGAGTTTGGAAATGCTGTCTGGCTATGTGCCTGAACAAAAACATAACAAACTCCGTACAAGTGAACATGTTTACAACGTTGAAAGGGAAAATTCAGATTGTCTTCGATAAGAGTATACATACCTTAGGCAAGCTTACAGCTGTCAGTGTGCTTTTCTAAAACTGAGCAAGTCTCTTTGGAAGTTTTTGGGGATGATACTTTTGAAAGTGGGCAGTCATTCCTATGCTAGTGACACATCACAAGGCTTATATGGTTGTGCGCCACCCAATCTTTCAAACACTTAGCAGCAGCTTGTAACGTTGCAAACGTGATGTCTGGAAATGACCTGTTTGAAAATTTAACCGTACGAGCTAATATACAACAATGAAAGCACATGTACATGAACATAAAATATTCTCAATACGGAGTCTCAAAATATTTACTGATACCTTTACATATTTTTAAGAATTGTTATCCACTTAATGAAAAGGTAAAGACAGGATATTTTCATAGATTATTTGTACCAGGTAAGTCTGTGTAATTTTTGTAAGGTGTTTCACTATATTTTGCTTGGTGTATTTCTAGGTATTAAATACCATTTTTCTTTGGGTCACTCAAACCATGTTCATCACTTCCGTATGGTGCCTACGCATACATGACCCAGACTTTGATTTTCAAGTCTTACAAACTCGTAGATGTATTCGTATGATCTGTTGGAATTTGTTTGTACCAAGCTTCCAAAATTAGCGAGTGTTTTCTAGCGCTACGACCCCCTCCCCAAACAAATTTGTTATACACTAGTGACCGTCTAATAGTATGAAATACTTGCTGTCCACTGTCTTACTAGCAACGGTATAACGACCAATGCACCCCCATCCCCCAACAACCCCATCTGTCAAAGTGTCAACTTAAACTGGGGATTGACAGCTTCTCACTGAATATAGGCTTGGGCGAATCCAGCATTTTTGGAATCGATTTCTATTCGATGAAGTCAAGGAATTGCGATTCCACTTGGAATCTAAATCCGATTTTCACCAGTGCAAAGGACATAAAACAGTTACCCTCCGTTACTACATATTATGTTCATAGGGCGCTTGATTAATTGCTTGTTGTCTCATCAAGACATTACATCGTACTACGACTTTAATCTGATTATCTACCCTACAATTGTTCGAGATTCGAAACATTAGTTTAACTGTCGCACACGATTTCATGAAATCGAACGGAAACCTACGTATACTGATACTGCACGTGGCTCCTCTTCGTAATTTTGCCGTTTTACAATTGTGATTGTGTGTTTCAAGTTAAAACACATGTTGGTTAAGAAACATAGGTGCCTTTACATTCATTTTCATGCAACATAAACTTTATTAAGCTACAATTTATTCCACGGAACCGAAACAGGTGCAAGCCTCTTCGATTAGCGACAAACATTTTACTTTTTGCAACCTTTCGGAGGGAATTTTCACTGAAACCCTATCCGCTCCTTCTCCACTCACTGCACCAATCTGCTGTCAATGGTTAACACATGTTTCTGGCGTGTCTGTCTGGTATCAGCTGCAACATGAAGCCGCTAGTCTCCTGCAAAGTCCCTTGCAATTTGGTGACAGGAAAAGTTCAGAATCACCAGAGCGTCCTTGCCCAACTTCTTTCATTTGTGGCCGAAATCTCCGTGTCCAAAACTCTCGCCAATTAGGGTTAATGGGAAGGTGGAGGCCTACAGCAAACAACGTTAATTAACGATGAATACCCTGAGCTCAGACTCGATGCGCCGGTAAAATAACGCTTGCAGCCCCAATGCGCTACCATGGTATAAAACCTTCTTTTTAAACTATGTTGGTCTTGCCAACGAGTTTTAAAAGAAGGAAATCCCCAATAGGAAACAAATTTCTCATTAGTTTTTTTTTTATGTTTCTCGCAAAAAGCGGAATGCAGTGGTGTTAGACCTGTAGAAAGATTGTCACTTTAGTTTCGTCGCTTACCCGTAGAACCGGATAAATTTACAGCATGGGAGATCGATTGGAATGAAGCCAGCAATTGGCCTAACCCACAGTGCTTGTGATCGGCACACTTAACAGGCCAAGTAAAGTACTAGTATTCATGTGGTTGTAACGGACACAGAAAACATGCAAGATACCAAGACCAAGACAGTGGTGGAAGCGTGGCTTTTTTTTAGAACACACTTTCTGGGGATACAACATGCCCTTTCCGCTGAAAAATAGATTTTGTCAGTCTTGAGAGGAGACTATAGTCTTCACGCCTTGTTGAAGCGTCACCTGTTACAATATCGGACTCCCTTCGAAAAAATAACTCAAAGCTACGATTTTAGCCTTTACTCAAGTCAGGTTTCCCCAGCGTGTTGCGTAAAACAATTTGGCGTGAATCCATCCCTAAACGTAAACAAAATGGCGTACGAAACTCGCTAATTTTTCGCACATTTTAGGTGGCAATTTCGCCTCTGGAAGCCCAACTGTTTATCCAGTTTGATGTATTTTGTTTGTGGTCAGTTTTTATATATATTAGGGAATCATAGTTAGTAATAGAAATAAAATTGGTAAAATCAGTGCTATTAAGCGAGAGAGATATCGTTGTTCCCGCGCCGTGTCAGCGTAAGCGCACACAGTTGGCAAAGTTGAATTAAGTTCAACTTAGCCGACTTTCGCCGTCCCTGTTGGCGTCCGTTGCGAGAAATTGTGGTTCCATGACTGCGTATCGTCGCAAACTGATCGGCGATGTTCTCTGTGTCTCTGCCGTTGACATGGAAACTAGGCTCAAGAGAAACACCACATGGAGCCGCTTATGATTCCCTTATGGTATGCTGCGGTTTAGACTTCTTTGAGTCGGCTTAATCACCCACTTGTCGGAATTTTTTTTTAACTCAAGGGGTCGTACGAGTTGACAGTCTCTCAGAATCACTAGGCGCTTGCTGCAATAGGATCTTAGTGGAATGCAATCGAAAGTTGAATGGAGTCGATCCATCTATAGGGTAGTATCGCGTTTCCGATTTTCCGAGTTTGGAATCTATCCTCGTCGATTTCACCAGCACCAATTCGCCTAAGCCTTCTGATACAGCAATGGGACGCTCTTTTAGCAGTCTTTTAGCCGTCTATATATGTTAAACCGTATCTTGCCTTGCTGAAACCCCTTCGAGTCTCTGCGTGTATAAGCTGGGAAATCATAACTTTTCTATCGTTAGTTCAGCCATACAAGTTACAACAAATGTACTACCATCACTATGAATGCAGCTAGTGCAGCTGGATGGCAATTCCTCTTCGACCACTGAGTATGATTCATAGCCGGGCATTTCAAACATCACCATGAGGAGTCACACTTTTCTCCATCTGCTCAGAAAAATTGAACGGAAAACTGCATTAACTCTAACACTTCTGTTGAACGAATCCAGGACTCACAGTTGTTTGTCAATTTGGCCGTTCCCGGAGTCAGCAGGAGTGGCATGCGATGGAAACTGTCATAAAATGCCATAGATTAGCTATGTGCCGTATGGAGAATAACTATTCAAATATTTTTCAGATCTAACAGGTTTTTTTGTGCGAATGTGGCTCTGCATGGAAGCAAATTATGAGTTGGTATTTTGGTTCCTTTAGTGCGCTTTAAGACGTACTCTCGGCAAATTGATATTAATAATACGATGTTGATATAAACTGCATTTCTTATTTATGTGACGTCTCTTTACTTATTTCTTGACTGTTCAGGATAGAAATTGTTCTGTTGCACAAAATTGTAGCACAGCCAGTTTGGATGTATATTTCGAAGATGTAGTCGCAATCGACATGTTATTAAAGCACTTCTTGTGAATTGATCGTCGCTTTAGATTTTTCATGTAAAATAATAGGTCTGTACACTTGCTACTTGATGGTACATAAGTAAGTTTGAGTAACACATTGTGAACAGAAATGACCGGTTTGCCTAGTTTGGACTCCTGTTAGAAAATGTTTTATTTTTGTTAAAAGACCAATGTCTGGCAAAATTAAAAGTGTCAAAAATGGGATTTCGCTTCCGTCTTCGACATTGGGCTTTAACTGTCCATGAATTTAGACCGTGTGTTGAAAGCCTTCGGCTTTGTAGTTTACTAGTTTCTGTTTGTTTAATTTTGCTCCAGTAGCAAATGTATGAAAATAATTCTAGACTTCCAGTGCGTGGGATTTAACCAAAGCTGGAAATGGCAATTTTTGACACTTGACAAGTATGCGCTTAAAGGAATTGAAGTGTTCCTTTTTGAAAGTTTAACATTCTGCAGTGGTTTTTAAGTCCAAGTTGCAAAATATTAAGGCTGGGAATGGGGGATTTTGAAGTTTCGAACAAAAATCACATGCCAGGAGTTTTCTTTTCTACGAAAAGTATGTAGGAGCCCATGTATAATGAAGACCATAATGATTTTACAATATAACACAGCAGTGGATAGAGTGGTTACAAGGTGGACGGTGCTTCGGTTTTGAAACCATTCTGTGCATGCCTGTCATAGAAGATTATACTTGTCAATGTAATTCCACCAGTGCCGAAATCTCGCCTTTTATTTATCCTCGTATGAAATTAAGTTTCGACCAATTTTCCGCTTGGATTTTTCGCCATTACGGTTTAAGAATGGTGTTGGGAAGCATTGAAGGGCCACCTTTCTTTTCTGAAACAAACACTGTTCTCGCAAAAGAAGTTTTCCTTTCAGTGTTGATACATTTCCCCCATAGTTAGGCCTACACGAATAAAATCAAACCCCCCAAAAGGTACTGGGCTGTATAAATATTGACGTTTATGTTCAGTCTTCAGAAGAGACAATCCCACTTTACAGTTAGCTTGTTCCTTGTGCCGGTAAATTTAGATAACAACTGAACATGTAATATATATTGCGCTTATTTCTAGTTCAGATATTGGCATTTAATCACAAGTTGAGAAATAGAGACACATTAAGTTCTTGATACTTAATGTAGTACTTGAGATACCTTTTTAATGATTTTCTAATAAACATAATACAAATGATTTTAAGAAGACATCTTGTCATGCAGCGTGTTATTTAAGAGGTCATTGACACGTTTTGTCTAGTCGTCATGTTTGTCTTTCTAATTAAGCAAGTACGTAACCGTGAAGAGTTCGTTTTTCCGCTAGCCCGCACATGTGATTATGATTAAAAATGGGAGACTTATAAGATGCTTAGTGGTAGCAAACATACATGTCTATAGTAAAGATTGCGGTAACACCATGTATTTATCTCTTCTTTGAGTATGTGTGGTTCTGAGAAGAACCGGGGAACCGGTTCTTCAGAACCACACATACTCAAAGAAGAGATAAATACATGGTGTTACCGCAATCTTTACTATAGATCTAGTTTCTTTCACCATGAAAACCTTTAAGTCTTATATGTCAAACATACATGTCTCAAGTAATCGTGCTGTTGGCGTCATTTGAGAATATGAGCACAGCAGCTTAAGTGTGACGCAATAGTAGACTTGTTACGTTGGACCGGTACGTTTGCTAAAGTAAATCCACTAAGATTCTTTTTAAAATATCTCCCAACAGCTTATTTGGGGTATGGCGGACACATGTACATGTAGTGCATTGGCGCCATTTGCTTTGGATAAAGTTTTCTCTGTGCTGAATGTCTTGTATCTAAATTAGGACGGCTAGTTACCCACAATGGCTTGCTTGTCTGAAGCTGGGACATATTTCCTTCACGCTGTTTTGTTAAAGAGCACTGTGGGGGAGTGTGAGGTAACTGTTGCTGTGAGTTGTATTCCCTGTCAGTTATATTCCCTGTGAACCCAGAATTTACTTACTGAAATCATTTCTGAGAAAAGCACAGGCGCCCACTTAGTGCTCTGCACATAAACAACAGTGAATTGGAGAAGAGACAATTTAGCCCAGCAAAACCTACACAATGCATGATTTGTTTGTGTTCAAGCTAGGCCTGATGCAACATTTAGGCTGTCTTTCAGGATAACATCACAATTTTGCTCATGAAAATGGAAATACTCAGCAACCCCCCCCCCCAAAAAAGAAGAAGAAGCAAAGAAGAAACAAAATACATGTACCCTTTGAAAAAGTGAAACTTAAAAAAAAAAAAAAGGTCAACTGAGACACAAAGGTGCCTTTTGCAGGTTTGCATTAACACAAATTCATTGGCAGCTACCCTTAAGAGCATTGCAAGCCCAGACATTTTATTTGGCGTCTATAATGTGGTCTCCGAGCGGGGTGAGGTCTCCGCGGCATGGCAGACTGGAAATAAGATTTGTGAGTTGAAAGTAATGGGGGCATATCACATTGGACGAGAGCACAAGGGACGGGGCTGGGTGTAGCCCGGTATGTATTTTTACATAATGAATCAGTGATGATCTTGCTATTTTTGTGACTTGTGACCAGTTTTGTAGGTCTCGAGACCTGGTCTTGGTCTCGAGACCTTTTTTGCGGTCTCGGTCTCGACCTGCAAAAGTCTTGGTCTCGAATTCCTGGTCTTGGTCTTGTAGAAGTAGGTCTCGGTCTTGGTCTCTGACATCAAGGTCTCGGATACAACACTGCTCGTGACTTGACCTGTAAATACCAGCTTTGACTTGTGTTCAGACCAAATGACTTATGAATTGACTTGACTTGCCCTGTGACCAAATGACTTGTGATTTGACTTCAATTAAGTGACTGGACCAAATGACTTGTGACATGACTTGGAATTGTGACTTGACTTGGACTTGCAAAAAATGACTTGTGACTTGACTTGGACTTGCAAAAATGACTTGCTGTCACCTCTGGGAAATATCACATCAATATAATGAAGGTCAATGCTATTGGATGTAAGGAGACAGTTCTGATTAAGAGGTGCATAGTGGATTTCGGATTTTGTCCTCCAAGCGATATAAACTAAAATAAAATTATCAGAATTTACATGGGCGTAATGGGGATGGAAGGGGGCCCTTGGCAACCCTGGAAAAAATGAAAAGGGAAAAGAGGGAAATGAAAAATAGAAAAATAAAAAGAGATGGCAATGACCAGTATGTTTTTAAAAAAAATCCCACTTTTATAGTTTATCAGTTCACAGCTGATAAGTGCTTTGCCGACCTCTCCCGGAAAAATCCTGGCAAAGCCCATGGAATTCGATTCATGAAATTTACTCCGCCTATCCATAAACGAACTTTCGAAATCATCAAGTTGAAAAACGAGAATGAAGGATAAGTAAAGATTTTGCTGTAACTTTATAGAAATAAATGTTTATAGATTTTTTTAAATCGACCTTTTCAATGAATATATACAGAGGGTGTCCACATAAAAAGTATACCGAGATAAACATGTAATGGCAAAACTACTTTATATGTGGGAAAGAGAAATATATCTCCAGAAAGGTTAGAATGTCCTTTGTGCAATGGTATACAGCTTGTGATGTTATTGAAATAGATGAGTGAACAAACTAGACTGATGTTACGGATATTGACATCAGAACTGTGGAAAGTTGCATAGCCTATTTTGAATAACATAAGTCAACATGTGGGGTGAAGACATGAATGGTCATTCTACCTCCATTGTGTGATCTGCTCACTGGATACAGCAAAACAATTTCAGCATGCTGAAGGAAACTTTCATTTCATCAGCAACTCACTGTTCAGGATTTGCTTCTCGGACAGGGAGCCGCCAACAAAAAGGACTAGGCTGAATCAATGTGCAAATGTATTGCGTACATGGCACTAAAATCGTAACACAGGTTGTTCTGGACGTCCACGAACTGGAAAGTCGCAGAAAAACATCGAATTGGTAAGAGAAGCAGTTGAAGAAACCAACGCTTTAGCAGCAGGAGAAATAGTCCTGGTATACCACATTCAACGTCCAACAACATCACAAGAATGGAATTACACTTTCATCCCCGTCACATCCATGTTTAGCATCAACCCCCGCCAGCAGATTGTGACAGAAGAGTCAAATTATCACAGTGGTTTGTAGATAAATGTAACAGCTAGGAACGAACAGTTTCTTCAACTCTTAAACACTTGAGATGGGGCAGGTTTTTGCATGAACATGATAAATGAAACGGTAACTTCCATAACGAGCATGTGTATGCTGAACGTCGTAATCCATCTGCAGCTGCGTCCTATATGTACGAGCAAAACATGAGCAGGGAGAGAGTGAATGTCTGGGTTGGATTTTGTGGTAATGGATCATTATTAGGACCATTTTCCTTCCAAGGAAATTTAATTGGACAGGGCTACTTGAATCTGATTAATGAATCTGTGCTTTTAGCATGGAACAAATCTTCCCAAGATAAGGACCTTTAGGAGGGTGTGGGGGGCTCAAGACAGCGCCCCACTTCACAGATTTGTTGCTGTGAGGCAATGTCTGGCAGAACTTTTGGGGAACAGAGTAATTTCTGTTTACAATGAAGTTGAATGGCCGCCAGGTTCGCCGGATTTGACACAACGCAATTTCGTTTTACTGATAAGGTTACCTGTAGAACAAAATTTTCACTACACCCTCAGCCAATGTTCAAGAGTTACGTGCAAGAATAATGGAAGAAGTCAATGATCGCTACCAAGACCCTGAAATGATCAGATGAGCAGTGAGGGACATGTTAGGAAGATGTCAGGTGTGTATTGACAGGAGTGGTGACCATGTGGAGGGTACGATCCTTGTTCTCAAGAATGTGTTCTTGAAGTAAAGGCATTTGGTATTCTGCACATTTAAGCATTGAGCCTTGTTAAATGGAACTTGTCACAGTACCGATTTTAGTACCCTTACATCGGTTTAGTTTGTTCACTCATCTGTGTCAATAACATCACAAGTTGTATACCATTGCAAAGAAGGCATTTTGCGCTTTCTGGAGATCTGTTTCCCCTATATAAAGTAGCTTTGCCATTAGGCCTACAGTGGTTCCCTTAACATTTCAGGATATTTAGTTTATGTTCAACATATTCCAGAGTGGATGGATCAATGTGTAGCTAAAATTTATGGCAAATTTTGTTTTGTTTTTAAATAAAAGGACTTCTAAACCAAGAGAAGACACGGGAAAAAGGATGCTTGGCCCTTTTTCTGATTGGACAGTAGGACGTCTTTGACCTCTATTAAATCAGACTCTTTATTGACGTCCAACGTGTATGTAAAATTTTCCTTTATCTCTAAGCCAAGGGTAATTTCCTTCGATACTCCTGGAAAACTTTGTACAATACATCGAGTAATGCTTCTGATCAGCGAATAGGAAAATGTAAGTAGGTGCACGGCGGCAGACTTATCGCTGTTACATGGGATACGCAGACATCGCGGATGTCATATCATAAAGTCTTGAATCGCAAGGCCTTTATTATCGTGCCGAACACTAAGTTCATACAAAGGCCTGCCTGCCACTGTCATTAATCAAATTCGCAGATGGCTTACACTTCACACTGTCCAAATCGGGCACTGTCGTGAAGAAAGATTCAGATTTAAAGTAAGTGCGGCAGTGATATTGGAATAGCTGTACCCGTGAAATGGTCTTATGACGAGGCGTTCGGTGGTGGGTTTCAAAAGCTCTTGGGAAATATAGAATTCAAAGAATTCATAGAATTCGAAGGACCTTTCACGAAAGTTGCTACGCGTGGTGACTGATTGTCATCTAGGTGTTTGATTCTTGTTTATTGAGGGTTTACGTGTAAAGAGACTTATTAGTCTAAACCATATTCCTTACTAACCCAGATATGAAGAATGACTCAACTCAGGTTTTTTTTTCCATGTATGACATGCAAACGCTCAGGACCAGATTTCTTGTAAGTTCCCACGAACACTTTTGTTTGCCTATGGAGGTACAGCATATCGGTGTTCGATTTTAATAGTGATTATTCTAAGCAGACAACTTTGTTGGGTTTGTAGCTCTATGGTTTTACGGTTGGGTTAAAAAAAATGGGACTGCTGTTAGTCTGAGCACGGAGGACAGAATAAACGGTCGGAGTCAACCAATGGTGGTCAGCTAGAGAGCAACGTATACACCCAAAGGAGATGAACACAACCTTCATCGTACTTTTTCACCATGCAAAAGTCTGCATCTTTATCAGCTGACAAAAACGAAATGTTGTTGTTTTTCCCATCAGATGCCTATTTTAATTTGCTTCTGTATAAGAAGCAATTATAAGTCCAGTGGCTTCTCCTTTTCGTTCAAGCTTTGGTTTTCCCGACATTCTTTTAAGTTGAGGAGTTGCGTTTTGTGCTAACTTGCAGTATGCAGTTCCAACACTAATGGGCGTAACAAGTTCAAGTGCTCAAGCCAGGAATCTGCTCAGACTAAGGCCAAAAAGGTCTCCGGTTTCTGGTCAGCGCGCGCGTCGCTGTTGACCTGCGCGTCGGCAAAATAAACAAGTTTTTTATTTGGTATGAAACGTCCAAACTTGAGCTTCCAACTTGCTTAATTAATCTACTGGACTTATACTTCTGCGTAATTTTAACGTGTTTTTGATGGGTATACGGTTGAGTAATATGTATATGTAGAGTAAAGGAGACCCTCCAGTTCCCCATACATTTAGTCGGGCACTATTTTTCAGAAGACGTCATTCCTGTACTATAGTACATTTACATCTGGGAACCAGACAAACGAGGTGGTCTTATGTCCTGTGTATATGTACAAGCTGAAAATGCTTTCCGGAAAAATCAGTGCGCACTTTTGGAACCATCTAGCTGCTGCTGACCGGTAACCGTAGACTTTATTATGTTTTTTGGCCTTAGCTGCTTGTGGTAATCCTATACCAGGCAAGATATGGGACGGAGGGGTACCCCCCTTATCAATCCCTATACACACTCTAGACTATTGTTAACTAACACACCCCCCTCCCCAGAAGTCTGTAAAGAATTTCTGAGATTCCGATCAAACAATGACCAACACAAAGGCGGCGGGGGGGTTCTCTCCGTCCCATATCTTGCTTCAAATGGGTAATCCTATAACAAGCGACCGCAACGTAACGGCGGTCCTACCTATGCCGTGGGCTTTCATTGCTGGCACAACTTTCCGGTCAGTGCCACATGACCCAATGCAAGGTTCCGTTGAAGAAAGTCCCGTTGTGCCAATAACGGAGACACAAGACAAACAACCTATGCCCACCTTGTAAGCGTGTGGTTGACTAATCGGGCATTGCACTCGCGTCTTTCCTTAATCCAAAGATAAGACCTGTTTTACGTTGAATATCGATTGGTCTTCGGACCCATTAATCCTTCAGGATGTGCTTTTGTGTGCAGCTTCGGATTTGCTTGTTGGTCTGATGAATGGTAGCTGCTTGTGTTGAAAAGAAGTCATTATTAAGTTCAACCTGTTCACTGGGTTAGGGGAACCGTTACGGGTGTCGTTTTCTTCTTATGCTCTGTTGTTGCCGAGCCTTTTTTAGCATGATATAGGGCTCGGCATATGGGGGTGAATACCTGGATGAGATTCAAATGGTTACTTTGAAGTTTATTAAATTATCGAACAACTTGGCCCATGGGTGATTCTGGAAAGCTTTCACTCCTTCATAGTACTTCATCATTGTACGTACATGTACTTAATGAGAAAACAACGGTGACTTCGTAGTTCGTGCTGTTTGTTATCGGGTAGGTCACCGGGATCGGGGATGGGTTGGTCAGTGCATGGGTGTACGTTCATGACATCCAACATAGGTCGTGCACCATCTTATTAAACAGAACTGAGTCTATTAACTTGTTTTTGGAACCACGAAGGCCACTTATATTCTGATATGGAGTCTAGGTGCACTATACAGTTCTGCAGGCAAGTGCGTTATAGAGCGTCATCGTATAAGACTGCCTCCATATGATGAACCCATTCAGGGCGAAATTAGATGTGCCAGTCACTGTGGATGCTGGTTTTCATCAACTAAACGCCACATTCCATAAGTACTTCACTTCAACACTGCATGTATGTTTTCTGCCATTGCTGTTTGAATTTTTAAAAATTATTTGAAAAGACCAAACGACAATAAGTGTGACAATTGGGAGGGTGCTTTGCGTGCCATATGCGTTCAATTGCGTTCAAGTTGTCAACTGGCAACTCGTCATGCAGTCAAGTTGAATGTGACCAGCGAGCACGCTCAAAGCCATCGAGAAAACTCTTTTTCATTACACCTTTAACCAAACAAGACGACAGTTTCCAGACATTTTTTTTAGTGTTTTACCACATTATAATTGGCTTCCTGGCAGGTTATCGCAGTGGAACTTTCAAAATAATAGTTATACCCCTTTACAGGGTTGTTTCCATTTTAAGATAAAAATGCAACACAATTTTTTCAGGCCAACGTGCAAATCCCGCAACAAACATCCTTGCAGGGTTTGCAGGTTGAAGACCAATCGATAAAACACACAATCCATTTCTATGACTAGATTAAGGAAGGACCAGTTGATTGAACGCTTAGCAGTGGAACAAACGGCGTAAGTACAATGCACTACAGACGAACTTCTTAAGGTTGGTGTGAGGAAAAAATAGGGTGTTTTCCTCGGCTGTCCGGCATTATAGAGCTTGCGGCCTATACAATAAAGACGCTGGTGTAGGATTAGACAAAGATTATAGAGTACCAGTGGATGGAAAGGAACCGACCCGCCCATATCCGACCCGGCGGCCCCGGGCATCAATATAACTCCACATACATTGTCATGTGTTGAGCAACTCAGACCAGACATAAATACAAGAAAGTGAAGGTTATTCTCCAGAGCTTGGACGCGTAACGTTATTGCTAGTTCATGATTCTTCAGGTCAGAATACCGAACGCAAAGAAAAAAATCTCTGACCAAACAAAACCAAAACAAACGGTCTGCAAAGAAGGGTACACAGCTACCTCCTTTGCTTAAAAAAAAGGCCAGATGCAGCGTTCTGATTGGTCCAGAATCTGAAAAGGGGCGGGGCTTCTCTCTTATGTTGTAGACCCAAGCACTATATTCTTGATAGTACTGGTCGTCACCCTCATTATGTAACGTTTGCCTTTTTTTTCCATTTTCAGTGTACTGTACTGTTCCTGTGATGTGACAACTGAATTCAGAATAACCGAATTAATTGCTTGATACTGGATGGAAAGTGTGTCTTGAAGTCACACACGACAGTTTGGAATTATACTAGATGTGTAGATAACATAGTATTTACTGATGATACTTTGATTGGTAAGGTAGAACGTATCCGAATGAGTGTCCAATCTATGACTTTTGTCAGCGTTTACCAAGGCACACATGTCTTTTTCCAACCGGGAGAGATGTAGCCCCAGTTTTCGATAGAACGTAGCTCCGCCCACAGCACCAGCCTAATTGCTTGTGTGGGTATGATTATATACCGAGTAATGCTGTGCTGATTTTTTTTTTTTTTTTTTTTTGTGGCGCTCATCATCCACCACATATCCTAACTCTTGCAAGGATATTATCGCCAGCGTTTAGGGTAATGGCCATTGTGCTGTTGAGTAAACAACCTAGAATCCTCGTGTGTGGGAATGCTAGAAACGATCGAAATCTAGTATAAGACCAGTGCCTTGATGCCCAGCACGGCTGCTTACATCATTCAATGCCAAAAGGAAGACTATTACTAGGCGACCCAAATATGGCTGAAACAACATTTCCTCGGCTGAGATGACTGCAACAGTTTGCCCGGCTTGATTTCGATGACTTCAATGAAAAATGCAAGGTGAGGTGAAATGTATTGTTTGGCAGTAAATGTGTGGCGGTAGAATACGGAACTGATATTGCCTCGAAGATAAATGCGGGTAATGCAGTGTGTATACCACTGAAATGTAATCCATATTCATGGTTTCAGATGGACCACCACTATGATTTCAGGGGTAGTAGACCAAGGGGTAGTAGACCAGCCATCATTTTTCTCATTCCTCCCAGTGCGGGGATGAGAAACATTAAAACACCTTAATAAATTCATATCAAGGCGTAGCGACATCATTCTCGTTTTTCTAAACTACGGCTACACACTGCATGAACATGTTTCTAATGTCACAAATACTTTTAATGTTACTTTCACGTCAAATTCATGCAGCCAAATGGTGCCGTTATCGTTCCCATAAATCATTCCGCGAGGAAGGCTCATTGGCGTCCGAATATTGGGTGCCTTCCCTTGACAGTTCGTGTACTTTTATTGCTTTCATGATTATGAAAACGGGTTACAAAGTGCATTGGATGCTAAGCACACTGGATTCGATTATCTGTATGTACGAATTATGCAAACTGTTGGCCTTCAGGGAAGCCTTCTGAAGGCGATTGCTGCGATCAGAAGAGACTAGAATGTGATTCAACAAGGAGGTATTTGCGGTGTATAGTCTGTCGGCTAGTGGTGGCCATATGCATTTTTGGGTACATTCTTTGAAACTCCCAGGATCACCAATGTATACTTCAAGGAGTTCAAAACCACTAATGCCATTTTTGTTACCCTTTTGCGGGCGGAGCCTGGACTTGAAAAAAGTGGGGCTTCTAGTCCAAAAAACTGTTCGGCTAATTAAATTTTCGTTTTGCACGTTTGGAGAGCTCACCCTATATTACTATGTTAAAAAAAATCCAGAATGTTGCCTATTTTGGGGGCGGGGCCATATGTATATAAGTGGGGGCAGATGTCATTCACAGAAAATCAAGTTTATATGTGAATCTTATTATTATTATTACCATCCAAAACAGTGAACTTTACATGTCAAATCTTTGTGTCGTTTTGTTCCCCTCTGGGGCATGTCACACGTTTTCATCATAAGGGCGAACGCTCTGTACTACACTTGTTGCAACTCATATGGAAATGACCTTTTTAATATCACACTATACCGGCACTGTATGGCAATTAGAGCACAAGACTAAAGACAACACAAAAGAAAACTTGTCACAAATCTATTTTCACGGGTCAAGATCCAAATCTTATTGAACCAAACAACACTTTTACCCATAGGGTAAATTGTTTGGCATAACATTTTACACAAGTGTCACATATGCACTGTATTCTGGTTGGTGATTCCTAAAGATTGCTGTTTCAATGATTTAAAAAAAATATTCTGATCCATTCAGTTTTGTAGTTACACGTATTTTAGAAATCTTGGACGGTCGAAATGGATTATGTCGTACACAGAGTGTGATTTTTATATATTTTGGGCTTGTACAGTGTACCATTGGAAAATAAAATTAGATGGTTAGATGCAGATGGTTCATTCCAATAAGAAAAGAGGAAATTGCAACCATTCTTTCAGGACTTGCCTTCAGGTATGCCTCTAGACATTTTAAAAAAAAATTTACCATTGATGTGGCCTGTTGTGTCACAACAGTGATATGAGTGCATACCATTTGCACAACTTTAACCTGTCGCTTTCTCTGGCCCAAGGGCATAGGCTCCAGCATTATTAGCCGATGGCGGTCACTTGTTCCCAATTTGAGGACACTAGTGTCCTGACTGTAAATATGAACAGTACATCCAACCTTGCCTGAGAGTGTCAGCCTCAACCTGAGAGCTGACTCCTCAGTGGTTCCAGTTTTGTTTGACATCACATCACTGCTGTGGTTGTAATAATGTGACTTTGGGAATAGGCGACAAGCTTCTGCGCAATGTAAGATGTAAGTGAACCCTTTGTTACATTGCTTCTTAGAAATGCTCTGGCATATCTGATTTCCATAGCATCCTCTACCTTGCAGTTTCTTACAGGTGTTTTTTTTTTTAAACCACCTGGGCGTCGTTCTCTGGTAGTTTCTTCAGTGATCCTTCCACGGATTAATTGTCCAACACAACTCGGAAAATTTAATAGCAACGAGCTTTTGCATCTATCAGTGAAACTTATGCACCACCAAGATTCTTGCAACTTTTGAATTGTTTTACTACCATGAGCTCTTGTACAACTGCCATCCCATCATCTATGAGGCGCATCAAGCCACTCTGATCATCTGTGGTTTTGTGAGGGTCTCCTGTTCAGTGATTTGTAATTCTCTGAAGCTGCTGATGGTAGAATCTGTAGTACCGTGATAACCTAGCTTGCTCTTTTCCAGAGTTGGATGAAAAGAACCACTGGGCTTCACCAGAGAACGGTTTGATGGTCGAAAATTCATATTTCCCTATGACCTCTTCCAAGTTCACCTCACGGGATGAACGTGCCACTACCAGCGATCTTGACATGAGGCCTGATGTAGCACGCACCGTTATTACACTATATCTTTGGCCCGCAGCTTGATCTACTTGGCGGCAGCAGGATTCCATGGGAGTATATTGCATTTATTTATTTTATCCATTAATCTGTATCTCTTTTTCAAAACAACCCCTGTGATTCAACACGTAATTAATGTGCTTTCTCTTGCTGGTTCTTGAATTACCTCCTTTGTTATCGTGTTGAAAAGGTAGGTCTTCCTGGAAGTAAAAGTATCACAGGAGGCCAGAACTTTCTGCAGCTGTCAAGTGGCTCGCTCTTGTCTTTTCAGTAGATGAATTGAGACAATGGTGCTCTGTTCTTATCATATGTGACATCCCAATCATGTCACGTGCAATCCTTGTCAACTCGGGAGCATGTATGCAAAATTTCAAAAGCGTGACAGAAGGCTGTGTTATGCACCTTGCCCTTTCAGGTTCTTGTTGCTGTGTTCCTGAGCAACCCCAAGACGAGTAAAGGGGACATGGAGGTATTCGCTGTAAAATTCGGCATCAGAATTTCCTGCCATGTATCGGGTTAAGTGGACTTCAAGTGGTGCATGTGCGCGAGGTAACATGCTGAACATACATAAGCCTGTCGTATGCAAGGAGGTAAACACACAATTTTTCGAGAGCAGACAGGTGTAGAAACCAATTACCCTGACGAGTTGCACGCAGGAACTGTATTAGTGCCATAATTTGTCCCATGCCCATTAAGATAACTTGGTATGCTGTGTATTTAGCATTAATATCTGCAAGCTGTCTTGAGAGGTCAAGAACTTCAATTGTTACAATTTATGCCACGTGGGCTTCCCGAACACCCTCTTTGCTTTCTCATGCATTTACTAACATCACAACACTGCAGTATTGTAGTGCACTTCATACAGCAGGATATTTTGCATAAAAGGGCTTCAAACCACAGGTCAAACAATGTCTGAAGGGTTACCATGAACTTCAAGGGCCCTGCTGCAATGTGCACCATGGACAATTTAACTTACTACCACACAGCTATACAAATCTGCCTCTCTCCAAACCTCATATTCCATGCACTACCTTCCACTGTCTTTCCTAAACACCTGAGAGCACACCATGGTGAATGGAAGGCTCCTGGACACATTACCCACTTATCTTTAGATTGGGAGTCCAGGTATAATTCCAGCTTCAAAACTCTTTGGCAGAGATCCATGTCAAATGTGACAACAAGCTTCCCGGCACAACCTGAAGCTACAGCACATTAAGCTTGTGGGGTTCTTCAAGTGTAGTTGACAACTGTGCACCTGGGCGGCATCAATTATGGGGAGTGAGTAAATAACTTTATCGATGCCTGTACCATCCTCCTTTATCGTCATAACATCACTCATATTTTCAGCGATGACACTTTCAACATGGACACATTCATCACTCTCAGTTTCATCGCTATCATTTGTGTGAATGGACCCACCCATACTTTCATGAAAAGAGCATGCACACATTAGTCTCTTCTCAAGTGTAGTGTGTACAGTAAGCTTCTCCGGGTACAAGTTATCGCAACAGTCGATTTTTCTAGAGAGGCAAACCACTTTTCCCAGGCGGACAGGGAAAGACTGTCGGAGAGGAGGGGGAGGAATTATCAGCAACAAACTGATAAATCGTCAATAGTAAAGAAGGGAGGTCAGTTTTGAGTCCTTTTTTTTTTCAAGTCAAGCGTACGGGTGATTTCATGCCTTTTCCTCGCTTTTTTCATTTTCTGTTTTCTTTTCTTGTCAGTTTCTCTTTTTCTAATTTAATTTTTTTTTCGGAAGGCGCTTTCTCCCTGTCCCCTAATTCCATGAGGAGTATAGATGTACGACCACGACGAGCCTCCTTTGTGTGTCCTCAGCATCTGACTCCGCCCCTATTGCGCATATAGTGAATGCTTCCAGTTCGACGTTTTTTTCAAATACCCATTGAAAGCGAAACTTTTTCACTCAGTGATTCCGACGACTTCAGTTTTGTTGTGAGTTCTGAATTTTATTTCCTGCCTGTACGGCAAAGTTTGTAGAGGTACATGTACATGCACGTCTGACAGATGCTATTGAATTTTCAGATTGCCTTGCACCAAAATGTCAACGAAACATAAATTTTTCTCTACAATCATGGTCATAAAATTCTTCGAGATTACAGTACTGGGATTTATCATTATCGCAACCAAATACCGCGAGAGAATAAGCTGTAATCTGTTTTGTTTTTTGTTTTTGTTTTTTTTTTTCCGGTGCCATAGGGTATCTCATAATTTCGGATACTACGCCACCAGTCCTGGGATAGTGGTTTAAAAAGGAGATGAAGGCTGCGTAGCGGTTTAAAAAGGAGATGAAGACTGTGTGATGATCCAAGCTAAATTTATGGATTTGCGTCGCATTTTTGGACTTTGCCCCACATTTGATCGCCGTCGCATTTTTGGTTTTTGTGTCGCATATTTGAATGATGCAATGATACCGCAACATGTTTTTGTGTCTGACTGCTGGAGATTTTGTGACGCCTTCGGTTGTCATATCACATTTGAAAACTCACAATGGATGTTGGCAAATCAAATAAATCGTGTCGTCCGCATAAGGAATGATTTATGACTTTTCAGAGCTATCACTGTCTAGTGAGTGACCGGAAGAAACCTGACATTGTTCTACTTGAGAAGCAGCGAGGCCTGCTTGATAAATGCTTCAAAAGCTTTAAAACTTACGTTACAGGCTAGTGAAGCCTATGAAGTTTTGATTTCTATTTTCGTGAACATGCGCACCCGTGTTTTAGGAGAGCCGCTCGACAGACAATTTGTCCCTTTTGGGCGGTCCTTTTGGGAGCTTTTTTGTCTCTGATTTTTTATTAGTTTGTTCTTGCTTTATCGTTTTTCCCGAGAAATAAAGAAGATTTAAATGTTGAATTGTGCTAGATTAAGATTTTGCTAAAGACGTTCGGAGCCGATCTAGCCGCAAAAGACTTTCGTTAATTAATACACAAGCTACAATATCTACTAACTTGATGGCGCCCTTCCCTTTTAACGCTTACTTCCGTATTCCACTTGCTTACTGTACATACATGTACTGTATGTACATGTCCATGTACGTGCGCTAAGTTTATCAATAATGCCTGCAAGTGACGTGAGCCGGTTGTACATACATGTAAATTGGAAGTTCAGAATGTGATTTCAAAAACGGGAAGGTTTAACCATGGATCAACTCAGCTTTTGAGTTTACTTACTGTTTTGATGAATTTTGAATTTGACATTGCCTTGCCTACTAGTACTGGTGTTGTACTCGCCCTCTGGCTACATACATGTACATATCCCCTGCTCTTTACAGCTAGCCTGGACAAATGCTGGGTATGATCAAAGCCATGACAACTTGTCACTGCTCGTAGGCCCATAATCGTATGTATGAAGTTACCATGGTTACATGTAGGTTACAGGTGTTGAAGTTTCTCTTTTTATGGACGTGATATGGCAACCTCTTCTCAAAAAAAAAGTAAAAATGGAGTGCTGCTGGAAATCACTAATCTGGGTAGTATCATCAGCCCCATCATTACTCATCAAGTAGCTGGACATGTCTCTGCCTCTGGTTGTCATGGTTGTGTGACCTTGTTGTACCTGAAGTTGTAGACACCAGGTCCCTTACACCTGCAATCCATCACGCACTGTAGAAACCAATTAGACTTGACAGTAGGTGGCAAAATTAGGGACTTATGGAGAATATACATTCATCAACATTACGTCATTCTTGGTTAATCATTGTGGAATATGTTTTTGCTGATTTTGCAGTGGCAAATGATACCGTAAGTTTGAGCATGCAGTGAGTGTTTTTTGGATATAGGGACCCATGTTACCTAGTAGAATTTCAGACTTTTATCGCTAAAAGTAACATATTCTCCATGGGAGCCACAAAGATGGGAGAAATAAAATAAAAGTCCAGAGAATGTATTGTTAAAATTTAGCCAAAAGTGAAATAGGGTAACTTTGTAACTTTTGGGGGTAAAAATGGTCCAAAATGCTCTTCATGGGTCTTGAACCCCCAATGAGGTCCAAAGATACCGTACATGTACCAGCAAAATATCATTTGTAGGGCAAGGGCTTTGTATTTACTAGGCATGGGTGGATAGATGCGAGGAAACGATTTGTGCAGCTACATGTACATTAAAATTTATGACCAAGAACAGCCTCCAAGGCACCAGCAGTGCAAGCTGTTGAATTCCAGTTTTAAGGAATGGCTGGTTTTTATCCTCTTCTATTCTTTTGAAAATGTTATAATTTGCCCAAAACTGGCTGCATTTCTTAAATGCAGCTTGCATAAAATTTGATACCGTTAAATTTACCATTTTTCACGGAGTGGGTGCTTTGCTGAGCGATTTAGGTACAACATCAGAATATCATAGCAAGCCTTTGAACGGTCACGTTAGTGTAAACTGGTTCTAAGGTACCTGTACATGAAGTTTCTCCTACCCCACAACAAGTTGCATTATTATCAAATTTATTTTGGTTTTTACAGAATCTGCAGTTGATTTGCGGAAATTTCACTCCTTGTGATCCATGGCTCTGGAGGTTTTTGTTTTTTTGAAAAATTCAAAATAACCAGATGATGATTTGTCAGGTTCAAATTTCTAAGTTCCCGAAAATGGTATTCATGTCAGATACCAGTGTTGTATTCGAGTCCATTACAAGTCCTTTCACAAGTCCCTTCACTTGACCAGTCACAAGTCCCTTCACTAGACCAGTCACAAGTCCCTTCACTAGACCAGTCACAAGTCCCTTCATTTGACCAGTCACAAGTCCCTTCACTTGACCAGTCACAAGTCCCTTCACTAGACCAGTCATAACTCATAAGTAACAGGGTGAACAATGACAAAAAGAATGCTTTTGTCACAGCTCATTTGAAATAGCTGATGAATTGGCTTAAGACTGAATGACTTGTGATGGACTGACCGCGGCTTGTGATATCTTCGAATACAACACTGGCAGATACATGCATGTACAGTACACTCCTGTGCTTGGCATTCACATGAAGAAAAAATGGAATGAAAATCTATATTTGCAACACTTGAAGTGGTACTGTGACCATAGAGCAATGGTGTGTTTTTTGCTCATCATTTGTTGTAGCTCTGAGTTGTGATTTTTTGGGGGTTCTAGGAAACTACCAGTGCATTACTGTAGAATCTGAGGGCAATTGAACTCATGGTGTTATCTGATGTGTAAGCACTGGTACCCTGTTAGGAATGCACTTTGATAAGACCTGTATGCTTCGCTGTAGGGTTGGCCTGCACCATCTTAAACAATTCAATTTATTAGGCAAATAAAGACCAAGTTCTTATGTTATGGGGACATTTCTCTGTCTCTACAACATTTTGAGTCGCCACAAAATAGGTGAAATAGCTTGTGTTTATCTCCACAAATATGAAACAAATATATGCAGACATTTAAACTTTACATGGGCAACTCAATGAGTTTGCGTGGCCTGACCAAATTGCAAATCAGTCAACCGCAATACAAAATAAATTCATGTATGACAAAGTCATGCTAGTCACCTGCTCCAAGTCTTTCCACTCCCATCTCAAAACAACTCCATCACAATGTCACTGTTGGTGTCAGTGTTCCTAAGTTTGGGAAAGTGATGAATTATGTGTAAGCTGTGAATATCGATGCCATCAGTGTTCGATCACTATTTTTGGTGTCCCTTCAAAATCACCATATTTTACAAACTATATTACTTGGGATAAATTTACAGTGATCTTCCCGTCAGTCCTGTGGCTTGTCCCACATGTACATGTATATGTAATTGTTACCTGTTTCATACTATCCCCATTCAGACACAGCACTGTACATGTACATGTATGTCTTTGTACATACTGGATGTCCACGTACATCACGGTAGAAATGTGATGTGAGTTATTTTCTGGTCAGATTGACTGCTTTGGTTCATGTATGAGTACCAGCAACTATTTGTTACTTATATGTTTCTTGAACATACAGTAAAAGTGGCATGACTCATACAGTGCTGACTGGTCTTGGGTTATGATCGAGAGAAGCTGGTAGGGTTTAAAGCATTGCAATTTACGTGGTTTTTATTCAAACTGCAATTGACAATTTGTGTACATTTATTTACCAGAGCACTGTTCTGATTTACTTCTTCACAGATAGATTGCCCTGGTACCCTGCCAACCTGTGGTGACTGCCTTCCTGAGTTGTTAGTGCTTCTTGTACAGACGTGCATAGTATACGAGTGCATACATATACCATACATGTAAATCTAATGGGCATTGTCGGTCATTTGGCTCGGACAGTCAGTGAATGGGAGCTCGCTGGTAAATTCAAACCTCAAGCAATCTAGGTTCACAAGTAGGAAGGATGCATGGACCAGATTTTGGTGGTGAGGTGCGTGACCGCCATTATGGTCAATTGGAAGATGTGCCGCAGGCTCCTGATCAGGTAGCCTCACGATCTCAAAATGATGATTTTGATGTCACTGTGTCGGAATCTAGCTGCCCAGCAAAGATTAAGAATTTCTGTTTCAAGAACATGGACTGGTTGCGGCGAGTTAGTGTGGAGCCGGCACTCCTTTTTGTCATGGTGTCTATGGGGCTGACCAATGGTGTCTCAATTCAGTATGTGCAGGAACGTATCTACGAGAACTTCAACATCACCAGTGCGTCAGGGGGTGCCTGTTCAAACCAGACGAGTGAGCCAACAGATGCAGAGAAAGCTGCAGCAGCTGAGCTGAATGGCTTTAATGTCATTTCAGGGTTTGCGGGTGGGTTCCCCGCCCTGTTTGTAACTCTGATCATATCAGCTGCCAGTGACCGCGTGGGGCGTAAACTGCCGCTCGTGTTGCCTGTTGCGGGCATGCTATGTGGCACTGTCGTCTTCCTACTGATAGCGTTGCTTGATCTACCTGTGGTCATCTTGCTCATTTCCAATGTGGCTCTCAGCTTCACTGGGGGATATCCGCTGTTCTTCAGTGGCTGCTCCAGTTATGTCGCAGACACAACTGCCAAGAAAGACCGCACATTTCTTTTTGCCTTGCTATTCACGCTTTCCCTTGTCGGTTCGGGCATAGCCAGCATCAGCGCCGGTTATTGGATCAAAGGGGGCAGCTTCGCAGATCCTTTCTGGCTGTCCTTTGCCCTGCTGTCATCTATTTTGCTGTATCTCATCTTTTGGGTTCCTGAGACTGTACGGGCTGATTCCAAGTCTTCAGAGGATGATTCCCTCCTTGCAGAGCCACGGTCCTCCAAGCTGTCTGCAGTATGGAAGGGCCTTTCAGGCATCCTTGGCGTTGCAGGGAAGGGTCGTCGAGTGTGGCTGCTATTGGCTCTCACAGTTCTGTTTGTTTCCATGGGAGTATTTGGTGCCATCAACAGTATTCTCTTCATACGACTTCTCAGCATGCCTTTCTGTTGGTCATCAGTTCTAATCGGCTATTTCAACGCATCAAAGCCTTTCATCAATGGACTAGGTATGTCCATCTTTCATTTTGTCAGTGTAAGATTTTGTTTGCATTTGTAATTTTTGTTTCGTTTTGTTTTGTTTGTATTTTGTTTTTTAGGCTTAAATTTCCTTTTACAATGCTGTTAGTTTTTAGGGTTGTCAATTTGTTGAGTTCGTCAGAAGGAATCTTTACTTTCTGTATACAGTGGATGAGAAAACTCAACAGCAGCAAATGTATTTTGCATCAGGGAAATGTACAGGTTTTGCCCCCACACCCACGAAACATACTACAGTATTACTCTATATCATCCTCAATACTATTCATACACTACTCAAAGAAAGTTAAGGACCGCTTATTATTTTTGTGTACTGTTTTTTAGATGAGATATTTTACTGCTGAAAATCATTTTTTTAACTTTTTTTATTCCAATAAAAAAAAACGTCCAGACAAAAAAAAATGAGCTAGACCCCCTCATGCTTTGAAAAAATTACATGTTAAGAAAAAGTGGTCCTTAACTTTTTTGGAGTAGTGTGGTTCATAAATGAAAGAAATGATTTTTCACCAAAAATGCAACTTCCATGTTCATTTATGAAAAAAGGCCATTTTGTTTTGAATTTTGAATAATGATGACCGTTTCCCACTTTTGCATTAAATTCCCTCAAATGCAGAATAGCAGCACACCTTCTAACTTCCAAGACATGCTGTGTTCTCTGATTCTCTGATGTGTTTATCAAGGGCTGAGAAAAATTAGAACTCTTTAAAGCCATTCGGATGGAAAAAATATAAGAATACAGTAGATGTGACTATTGGGCTCACTTTTTGATGCAGGGGTTTGCTGTGCCACACTTGATATATACTTTATGTGTATGGATTCCCTCTGCAGGCCTCACGCTGGGGGCTCGCTACCTTACTAAGTGCCTGAAGGACTACGCAGTCATTCAACTAGGTCTCTTATCAACAGTGGGCATGCTTGTCATCATCTGCATCAGCACTGACACGTATGGCATGTTTCTCGGTGAGTCACAGTTGTGGTGATGATATATCTAGAGTAATTGAAACAGCTATCTCAGGTCTCTCCTTGCAATTTGTTTCATTGAAGACGACTTGCACCTTGCACCAACTTGTGCCTTTGTAATAACTCTGTGAATGCATTTTGAATTTTTCAAACCATATCATTTGTACTCTAAATCTTAGAGACCTTTTAGGTCAGCTCACCAGTTGATGTTTTCCCACAGTATTTGCCTCAGAATTTGCCGCCTTGTGAGTTATAACCTATGGCTTCCATGGAAGATGATAGCAGGCCAAGAGTATGCTACATGTACATTTCAGAATTTTCAAAATTATCTCCTACACCAACTCGGACACTATAGCCCACTGTTTGTTGAACGCCCTTATTGTATCTAGATGACAGTGCATGTAGCAGAAGTGACATTCACATGATTCTTAATGTTCTTTTGTTCTGTTTTTAATAGTGAACGTGGTTGGATGTCTGCATGCACTGCCACCTGCTATCCTCATGGCTAAGATGTCCAAAGTAATTGAGCCCAAACTGCAAGGTATATGTACACGCATACACAGTTTACATGAATAGGTGCCTGAAATTTCTCAGTTGATTCAACATGCAGTAATAAATGGCTTGAACAGAACTGGAGGTACTTGCATGTATTCCTATTGAAACAATGTTTTTTAACCACATGTTACTGGGTGCTTTTAAAAATGCAGTACACACATATGGGCGATTTTCAAGATTTTCAGTTTTCAAAATTCTTCAAAACTTCATTTCATTTAATTGACGTTTCCACCCACACAAATGACTGTTTGGTGGCTACTCTAAGCTGACAGGCAACCTTCATTGACTCCTGAATATTTCAGGCGGGCCTGCTGCCCTGTAAACAGAGCCCAGAATTGTGAGGTGTTGCGTAATTTCGTTTGTCCCCAGTGAATGCGAGTGGCGTATTTTCAAACGCGGCTGGATTAGCATGCTGCAGTGCTGTGTCGCTCATCAATGGGGCCCTGGAGTACTTTTGTCCACGGTGCTAATCCGCGGGCGTGCTATGTCTAAAACAGTTGTAAACTGTTAAGGAACAGTGACGGATAACCTTCAAAAAATACAAGCCGAAAAATGATGGCAATTCCCAGCAGCAAGTCTTTTGTTCTGAGCACGGTCTTTTGTTACACGGACCAGCTCTTTTGTCCCATTTTGAGCACCCTGGCTCTGCATGTAAACCCATGGTGCTTGAAACAGGGTTCCCCGGCAGCAAGTGGTTAAAAAGCTACTTGATAAGATTAATTTCTCTTCCCTACATCAATTTTCACGGATTGTGTGAATATATTTAGGTATTTGCTAAAGGTACTCACTGCTTGGTATAAATGTAGATTCTGGTTTACAAGATGTATTTTTTTAAAATTGCTACAGAAATTTTCAACTCTTAACACATATAAAGAAAACAAAAATCATCGGGTCCCACTCACTGGGAAAAAAGAATCCCCATTTTACAATGATTTTAAGCTGCAGGTACCAAGAATTTCGCACACAATCATTTCTTTGATTTCAGAACCATTTAGGGGCCACCCAAAATTTTCAATGTTTT
This sequence comes from Acanthaster planci, assembly GCF_054643075.1. NCBI lineage: Eukaryota > Metazoa > Echinodermata > Asteroidea > Valvatida > Acanthasteridae > Acanthaster > Acanthaster planci. The sequence continues at coordinate 19,566,956 of NC_141779.1, forward strand.
TTAACAACTTAATTTTTTAAATAATGGGTGGATGGGTCAAGGAAATAAATTTAAAATCGATATTGAAATCCAGAAAAAAGTTATTTCTCTGACTTGCCTGAAATACATGCAGCGTGCGCGCTGCACCAGTAATCCAAAAATGCAATCTTTTTCAACTTGGTTTCCATATACAGACAGGTTGACTTTGCCTGTACATTATTATGCATGTGTCAAACGTCATGGAAGGAGGTGGGTTTTACTCTTAGACTTTGAAGCTAGGCACTTGCTGCGGTGATCAGTAGGCCACACAAATGTAGCAGGGTACCCATGGTACCAGGCATATTATATAAACCTAACAGTATGCACAGTGAACATTGAACACCAGTCGCTAATAACTGTAAAATGTTCATCGCCTTGAATCCAAGACTAACTAGACAGCAGCAAACAGCATCCAAATCTGTTGGTTAGAACTAGGTCTACGTCTCCATTCTGATAGAAATACATGTGCATGTGCGTGGAGACGCAGTTGGCTATAGCGGTAGCCGTAGCTCAGGAGGTTCATTTCTGAGTGGATTGGACACAGCATGCTGTTGTGTGTGCAATCGATAGCGGTCGTAAAAACCAACATGGCTGCTGCCATGGACAGACCATGCAATCTACCACTACCAGCAAATCTTCAGAGTTTCTGGTCAGAGCAAAAGTTGATTATTAAAAATAAAACGTCACTAAAGTACATGTATCTTTCACCTGCACATTTCATTGCAATTCCAGCCATCATCTTGTTGCATTATGGATTTTTACATGTATTTGAATTTATATCAAATGCACCTACCTTGAAGTTGTGCTAGATGAAAAATCAGTTTTTTAAATCAAAATTGGGGGTTAGTGGGTCAAAACAATTTTGAAAAACAAGTTGAAATTTAAAAAACATTAAAAATTTTGAGTGGCCCCTTAAGGCATTCTTACTCTTTCAGTTGAAGCATGTAGTTACCTTAATTGGGCTACAGCAACTGCACTGAGCATGTTGCTCCAAGTTAAGGCTTGGTGCATAATGAGCCATTCAAGGGCGGATCCGGGAAACATCTTTTTGGGCCGGGGAGGGGTCAAAAATGTTTGAGATTTCTTTTTGTAACCTCTTATGGCTTATTGGAAGGGTGAGGCTTTATTTGGAGGCATTCAACTAAATGTTTTTCTCTCATATTTCAAAAAGAAACCATTGGAAGGGGGCATTGGCCCGCCCATTGCCTCCGCCCCCCATCCACCATCACCATTTAGTAAACATACTGGTCATGCAGATAACAATTCCATTGAAATCATAATACATCATAGCGAAATGTGGACTGGGTTGAGAGTCAAATACAGAAATTTGACAATTTGCTGAAAGGCACTGTACTGTCATGACTGTCACGTGTGCACTTTACCTCTGGTACACATTTATCGATGAAATGGTAATATTGACATGCTTGTTTGGCCTAGGTGCCCTGTTCTCCTTGACCGGTACCACCGAGAGTCTGGCCAATCTGCTTGGGCCATTCTTGCTGGGACTTATCTATCAGGGAACCCTGAACACATTCCCACTGGCCGTCTTCATTGTCATGATAGGCTTGACAGTCTCCACCATGGCCATTGTTGGGTATGTATTGGTACACTGTAGAGACTGCTCACTGGAAAACTTATGGAAAATCTTCTCTTTGAATGTTGGAAGGTGTACGCATGGATAAGTGTCAACATCGGAAATTTAGCTTGTGCCATGTATTGTTTGCCGCTTTCAAATTGTCCTGTGCCCAGTATACAGTTGAAGAGTTAACGTTAACATTTCTGAATCCTCAAAGCGGAGAAGTCGGGACTGTTGGGTTAATGCAGCTCAATTGTTGCTGACCGTTCTGAAAAATCAGACGTTGTGAAAATTTAGTCTAAGACCTCTTGTGAGCATTAAAAGAGGTTTGAATGAGTGTCTTCATGTGCAATATTAAAAATTTTGATTTTGTATATGAATGGTTGAGGATAAGAATCTTGCTTACATGTACCATGTACCAACAGCTTCGATCCATTGCTGGATTTTGTCCCGTTTTAGGGTGCTGATGATTATGGAGTGTGGTGCTGAATTAGGTTATCATCAACTCCATGACGACGGTGAAACTGAAGATGAGGAAGGGGAACACGTGGGTGCATCCCAAGGAGAAGCTAACGGAGACATCAAGTAGGAAACAGCCTCGCTCCCAGGCCTGCTTGCCACCTTGTTCCCAGTGGCTCATGTGTACTGGCCAATGTAGACTCCAAGGAGCAGCATCTTCCCCACTGTGTGCCTATCACATCATTCTCAGTGATTCACACAGGGAGGCAAATGCTGACATCCAGTAAGAAGCTACTTCATTCCCAGGGTTCAATCCAATTCATTGTTAACGACTGGTATAAAAGTAAAAGAGGCAACAGATAAGTACCCTCTATCTCAGGGTCTGTTGCTCACCAATAGAATCTTCAGATTTTCCTCAAAGTTTACTGTTACCCCAAAAGATGTCTCCAATATTTATCTGATCACCATGCCCACATTTTATCATTGTTTCTTAACTTTGAGTCTTCATTTATGGTTTATAACTAAACTGCAGTCAAGCAAAGTATTGCTGATATTACACCATTTCTAGAAATTCCTTAAAACCAACAGTTAAAATTTCCAAAATATTGGTTGTTACTTCAGTACTAATTTTAGCTCTGAGAAAATTTATTCAGGTCTGATTATTTTCAGTACATTATATTAACAATGTTTTAGAGGAGTTACACACCGTAAAGGCTGTGTATGAGTTTTAACAAAAGTTTTACATGTAAAAAGTGCATGTAAATGTAGTTGAAAGCTTTTTAAAGAAATCATGTAAAGCACTCTTGTTCCGTAGTTAAATTATTGTAAGTGTACTGTTTACAGGTGTTTCATTTTGCACTAAGTTATTACATGTATGTGCCTGTCAAATAAGTGCAATTTATTGGGTATTACACGGTACGGCCAAGGTCTCTTGGATTAGTATATTGCTCATGAAACTCTATGGTTAGGGCATGCATGGTATGGGGGTATACATGTAATGTGGTGTTATGTGAACTATCAATATTACATGTTCAATACATAACCTGTGTGATTAAAACTGATTTTTTAAACTTGTCATTACATACTGTTTTACAAATTTTGGGACTTTTAAAAATCTATTTTGACTTGTAACAATCAACCATATAAATTTTAATAATAAAATGCATAGCCTTAAAGAAAAAAAAATTGTAACAGCCCAGCTGGAAACTTTTGTTAGCTAGGCAATGTTAAAGCAGATCAGGGCTTGTTCATTGGCAGGCCTTTTAGACTTTTCTTGCAGCCCCACGCAGAGCTTCCAGATGCAAGAAAAGTGGTCCAAGTTTCTGACTAGAACCTAGAGCTGCAATTTACATGTGTACATGAAGGTTTAGGATAAACATACATGTAAATACATGTACTGCCATGGTTTAGATGCAACCGAATAAGATGATAATAGAAAGACAGGCACATATATACATGTACTGTATCCTATGCACGGGTAGTTATTTCATTCAACTGCTTTTGGGTTCTTAGGTAACTAATTCATAATTTTGTTTTTTGCAAAACAGGTATATTTTAGTAAGGAAATAAATATTATGGGCTTGGCTGGTATTAAACATGCATTTAGGACCTGCTCGTGACAATGGACGTGACTAATGCCCCAGCTGCAGGCAAGGGCATTATCAGTGTTCATTCTCCTGGGCCAGTCTTAAAGACCGGCTTAGCACATATTTATGCCCATTCAGAAATACCCTTTTAGTCAGAGAGTCAAAGAAAATCGGTTACGATAAACACTGATCCTGAGGTATATCCTAGTATGGACTTGGAGTGCGCATAGCAGTTTTTAATATGATCTGTTCAAAAAAGATGGGAAGAAAAATACCCAACTTTTATTACAAAATGAACAATACGTGCTAATGTATGTGAAGGGTTAAACTACTGTTTAATAGCTTGATTGGTATGGTACAATATAGACACGTGTACTTTATGGCATTATATGGTAACTTAAATTGAGCACATGTAACTTAAGATTTGCCCATAACCATGTAGATATTCTTTAATTTGCACGAGACATTTCTCTAAGTTAATTTTTATGCAGATTACAAAGCCGTGGTCATAAAATTATACACATAAATCAAGGAAATAAGTAGTTAAGTAAATAAATGGTGATGAAAATTTTAATCCAAGTAAAACTTATCTAATTTTTTTATACGGCAATGTACTTAAAGCATATTCCACAAGTCTTTTCACGTGGCATTTCTGGTGGAGGTTACTTCCCTGGTGCTGTTTTAGTAACATGCACAAATAAATTTTATTTCTTTTGCAACAAAGAGTTAGAGTCAGTCAGTGCAAATGATATATCCATCTCAAGAGACTTCAAGACAAAACAGGAAGCACTTAAGGCAGTTAAAGCATTCAACAAAACATGTAGCTGAGTAACAAACCAAACGTGTGTGTGTGTGGGGGGGGATCATTTCCAAGGGATTATCTTAGAATTAGCCATTTTCATCCATTTACCCTCCAACCTATCCAGCTGTTTTTCATCATCCCATTTTGGGGGGCTGGTGGTGGTGGGTGGGGGCTCTTGACACGCATCCATTGGAGCCTTAATTTGCATTTGACATGAGATCCTGAGGCTAATCCACACCACTACTGACATTCCCGTCCCTGTGCTTGCAGTTTTAAATTCCTTTTGAGCCTTAAAAATGTGAATTTAACTCTTCTAGCTTTCATATTGAGAATTTCTTGTGGAGTATGTGAAAACCACAGAGAGAGTTATCCACTCTGAAAGACCCCCTAACCAGGGAAGAAGAGCTGGACTGGTGGGGAAATTTCATCTTAGGTCTGGGCGTGCATGCAAAGACTGTACATTCCAACAGAAATTGGCGGCACATGCCCTGCAGCAAGCTTGCATGAAGCTGTAATAAGCACACATGACATTTTCCTCCCAACGGATGATGTTGCTTTACCATACCATAAACGTCATCTTCAGTAACAGCATCCAATGAGCCTGGGTGTTTAGATAAATGCAGTATGCAACATTTGACCACAAACACAACCCACCCTTGGTGAATGGTCATGTTAGACATGTTAGAGGGACTTTTGCTAAGCTTGTGCCAGCAGAATGCCTCTGCTGCGTAAGGAGAGAATGTCACGGTACTGTATGTACTCTGAACGCATGCCCACAAAATCCACCAGAATACAACTGCATACTTGGGGGTTTCATGAACATTCAAACCACTTTACAGTGGATAGATGGGCAAACAATTCATCCCTGAATGTATGTCATACTTCAAGGGAACGTATTGATTGTATTGATGACACTTTTCTTCCTTCAAAACCAAAATTCAGACAAGTCAAGTTTGTGTAACGGTCAACATGCACAAAGTTGACTGGACATGTACAAACCCAGTTTTCAACTAAACAAGCATAACCGCTAGCTTTTTGCATAAAAATGTATGTTTCTCATCAAGCACTATAATTTCTTCACAAGTTTTTCCAGAGCCCATAATGATACAGTTTACTAATTTACACGACAGTTTTTCTGTCCACTGAAAATGTGTACATGTACGCGTACAGTATTACTCCGTGCTGCAGATTAGACACAAGAAAAGTCCAAGAAGAGCCCAGTAAAATGGTTTCCAGAAGGGAAGCCTTTGGCATAAATAGCAAGATCCCACACAGGATAATAAATTTACAAGCAGATGAATTAGCTAGTAATGGCAAATGTTTGTGTTCATCAAACGTACCATCCTCAGCGCTGTGAAAATATTAATTTCCACCCCAAATCCAAATTCAATTGATGAGCACAGATGTACGTGTACACATCAAAAATATATTGCACACATGCTAAAATACAAAGATCTACAGTAAGCATAAATTACAAGCTTCTAAGGCTGAGTATTTATCGCTTTTTTATCAGAATTGACAAAAGATTTCAGCTATGTAAAATAAATTTTCCACAGGCAAAAGGAAGGCAAAGAGTATACTGTGTCATGTATAATAAGCATCAATAAACGACACTAAAGCAACACCACTTCTGAAAACTGATACAGGATAACAGCATCCCGCAATTTGAATCTATCTTGCAGCCTCGGTTTGATTCTGCGTCTTCTTGTTACCTTTAAGACAAGGGGTTGCTCTTGTGTGTCTCTCGTCTGGGTATATCGTCCGGAAGGTCAAATTGATGCGCATCTCTCTCTCATGGTACTCCTTGGGAATCTGATGCTGTGACATTGCCGAGGAGATAAGGGAGGGAGAAACCACACAAAAACACAGAAGTCAATGGTGCAATCTCGCCCCTCCTTTACATTTTGGTCAGTAAACGGGTAGCCTTTTGTTTGTTGACCTGTTTTTCATTTTTGAGGAGGGTGGTAAAGGGGTGGTGCTGGACACGTTGAAAACCAGGCGATATTCTCTTACCTGCCAGTCATCCTGTGTGTATCCTGTCATTAGTAGTAGGGTTCCGTGGGTCAGAGGAATCTCCAACTTCTCACTTTCGGAATAGTCGTAATCATATGGGTTGCACCCCTGCAGGAGACAAAACTAGTGACACTGAGGATAGGTCATGCGTCAAAGGGGTTAGCATAGGATGCCAATACTGTACATGTACGTACGACAGGTGCATATGTATCAGAGCGAAAGGAGAGTTCGTTGAGTCCTGTTGAAGGAAACAATCTTGAAACAGCAACTGACAGATACAATTGACAAGCTGGCAGCTGTATACAATATGAACACAGATTCATGACACTGCATGCATTCTGGTATTTCTGATGTGTGTGCACATTCTGGCAAATTTGATTGATTAATGCATCACTGGCTGGACAACACAGGTATGACATTCCTTGTGTGGACTTGTGAATAAATGTGGTCCCTTCACAGAGAGCGTAGAGAGAAGACATTGTGTGGATATGCTCAGGCCCACACATGGTTTCTCATCTCCAGAAAAATGCATTTTAGAGGCACTTTGGGGCTCGGGTTATCTGTTGTAAAAATGAAGAGAAACGTTCAAGAAAAGAGCAAATCAATCATGTTCAAAAAATGTGTTCAAAGTGCAGATTTTTAAATGTAATTTAAATGATTTTGTTCTTCTTAAGCACACAAAAAACAAATGAATGCCTGCGTACAAAGGAAACGTACATGTATATGACATGGAGGTGCACTGAGTGAGTAGAGATTACCTTCACATCAGCATGGTATGGTACCACCCTGTTATTATTGTCCTATGAGGGCTACATGTACAGATCGTTTGCCAAAGCCTCTCACGTACATACATTACATATTTTTCATCTGCACTTGTCCGTCTGGAAGTTCCTTTGAAATTTTGAAAACACTGTCGATTGTATTCAATAATCAACATCAATGTGCTTTCTTCAATTTGTTTCATCTTGGTTCTCGCTTTAACAAAAGAACTATGTGAACATAATGCCAACAAGCAACAATTTACTTCCAAGATTTTTTCATGACTGATTAAAGTCCCCACAAGTTCACAGACCAATGCCATTTCACTGGCTATTAAGCTGCTTTCCACTGCTGGGGCTATAACGCAAAAATGTATGAACATGAGCAACACGTCTGCTGAAATTAATCAAGAAACTCTTTCATCTAAAAAACCTGCAATTTAACGAGACACAAGAGCTCACCTTCGCAGGTTTCTTGCGCATTTGAAACATCCTTGTCTGGCCAAGTGACAAAGATGCGATTTTTGGTTGTTCTCGCAGGCCGTATTCATCATCACTGTGCCAAGCCACCCCATCTTTGCCACTCCGATACTTGTTGCAGAGCACTGAGTTGAAGGTCATCGACATTTCATGCTCTATTTTCATCTTCAATTGTAGAAGTGTTGGAGGCCACTGCATGCAATGCACAAAAGAATCTGATAAAATGGCTTTAAATTCATGATGTTCTAACTTCTAACATTTTAGGTTGTCACATGTATACCAGTGATATTACAGGCAAAAATATACGGTTTGTAAAAGACACCTGCAGACTGAAATCTTCACATTAGTGTAACAGTCAAAAATTGCAAAACTGCTCTTAAAAACAGTCTTAAATTACGGATCCCAGACATTTTTCTTTATCTTTCCATACTACTTTTCTTCTTGCATCATACTTTCATGCCATGAGAAAAACAGGGTACTTTCGAACTACATGTACATCACAGCTTTCTGGGCAGCAAATGAAATGAAACACCTGTCCTCACTGCCATGCAAGCCCACAGCAACAAGGGAGCCACCTTAAGGTTTTGGGATGGAGGGCTAGTAAATATAGTAAAATATTAATACTTTTAGTTATCATAATTAGCATATACTGTATCAACCAAGTATAACCCCAGGTCAAAATGTGCTCCGAGGGCTTGCTGCTGACAAGAGTAAAGATTGCCTCCGGCTGTCCTTACCTCTTCATTGGCTTCCATCCTGACTTTAGAGTATGCATAAGGGTGTTCTCCATACCAGCGAACAAGGCGAGGCTCTAGGTAGTCCTGTCCTGAAACATCAAGTTCGGAAATGTGACAATATTTCACACTGATGAATAACAAGTCAGGACAGTACAGTGTTCTAACTTCTCGTATGAAAGATTGGACCATTTTGACTTTGGAATAAACAATCAGCTAAAAGCATGTAAATTATGGTATTCAAGCAAATTGAGAAAAAGATCTCATTTTACATTTAGTTCAAATTTACAAATCAAAACAAAAACAAGCGACAAACATGCATTCACATTTCATTATTTCCACTTAAGCCTTTTTTGAACCGCAAATTTTTTTAAATAGCCAGAGGAGATTACGCCTTGGGCGTAAGCATTTGTACATGTGGTTTAATTAACAGGTAAGCTCCAATTTTTGTGCAGGCTAGTACTGCAGCAATTGTACAGGTTTGGTTCTTATCTTCCCTACAGATTGGTGTAGATTTAAAATGTATCTCTCACCTATCTCTCAGTATCCTGGCATGCCAAGGCATACATTGTATTTGGAATATGGAGCTGTCCTCCTTATCACTCTATGAATTCCTTCCTACATTGTAATTTGCTGAGAATTGAAACTATTCATACCACAGTGTTTTGGAAAAGTCACATATAACCTATACACACCTGCTCTGTTTTTGTTTATCTGTTGTTTGAAGTCAATTTCCTCGTCAAGTTGGCAGAGAGCCTCATCAGCCTCCTCCTTGCTTAAAAAATTCTTAAAAAGCACTATGCTGAAACAGAGAAACACCAAGAAAAATTAAAAAAACAATGAAACAATGCCATAAATTGTTCAGTTTACCTTTTTAACTTTTTGACATTTACCAAACTTGCCTCAAAAACTTTTACCAAGGCAGGAGTCATGTAACACCCACGGAACTGGCTGTCTACCGACAAAAATATCTTATCCAGCTACGCATTTGGCTGCTTTCCCCTTTATCACCAATATTTTTTGTCTCAGAAGGGCAAGTCCAGTGTTTAAACACACCAAAAAATGTAATGATGAAGGAAAAGATCATGCCAAAAGTAATTTGTCCACAGTAAATCAGTAATTAGGGGGCCTAGATGTACTTACTGTGATAAGCCAGACGGTCCTTCACTGATTGTATGCTCCCCGTCTACCCTGTAAAATTATGATCATAAATGAATTATATACAATTGCGTCTTGCACAACCTGCATGGTGTAACCTCCCCAATTATTCCAAGTGGTATATATTACGGTTGGGACCTTTACATGTTTAAACAGAAAAGTCCTAAATCTGTTTACAGATTTTCCCAAACGTTTAAACAGAACCCCCCTGTTAATTAGAGGTTTGACGTTTTAATTGACAAAATCTGGTGTTCATTTTTATTGCAAACAATGCCCATAACATGTAATCTGATTTTAAGAACATTTTACTACTCAAAGGAATACCATGAATTCATCTCCAGAACTCTGTGTCAACCATGTACATTGTACGCAATTTGTTGGGTTTCAAGTTTCCAATGACACTTAAACGGTATGAGAAAGTTTTCTAAACATTTTTAATAATAATAATTCACAACCACTTGTAAAGCGCCCTCTATCTAGCAAACTATTCCAAGGCACTGTATTATCATTATCCCTGCACACTAGGCTCACACATCATCTGAACATTCCTGAAACCATCTCAGCTCCCTGGGGAGTATACTAGCCTGATGCTGCCATTTTGGTGCAAACGGCTAAACAACCGTGTCTGCCCTCACAGGTAACCATTTAAGCCATTTACTCCCGGGTGAAGAGAGACACATAGGGGTAAAGTTACCCAAGATCCCAACATGCTGCCACCAGCTGGATTCGAACCCCTAACCCTATGATCAGAAGCTACATGTACAATCCCTAACCACTGGGCCACATGCCTCCTTTTTCAAATTAAACGTAAATTCCCACCATTAGAGTATATGTACAGTACATGCAGTGTGTATATATTAAAAGTACACGTACATGTGCATGTAAGTTGTAGCAGACATATCAAACTTAACCAACAAAGTTCACCACTGCTCAGGACTCTTGTGAGGTGTGTACAGTTTTGTTATTGTTTTTTGAGGCCAATGAAATATGTGCTCAGCTATGACAGAACGATTTTGCTGCCAGATTCCAATGATAGAAAGTTTTTTCAAAATGGAGAGAGGGCAGGCAGAGATACAGTGAACATGTACTTCTAAGACTGTTTATGGCTGTTCAATCATGAAGAAAGCCTTGCTGTATAAACTCTGATTAATCCCATCCAAAATATAGGCCATGTCTAAAACCAGCTTCTGCAGCTAGGTCTATTGTCAGGGCTTCTCATCATATTTCCACTGGAGTGAAGACCAAGACCTAGCTCTAGACAACAGGATTTGAATGCAGCCACACACATTAGGGCTTCATGTAAAAAAAAAATTAAATGCTACGGAACCGGGCAACTTTCAGCAAAATCACTCTCAAGTGCACTGTGCGGCCAAAAAATGATCGATGAAGCCTTACTCTATTCTTCTTGGTTTTTTAGCCTGTGAGATGCTGACTTCTTCTTCAGGTGGGATATACTCGTACCGCTGGTGCCTCAAATCCTGCGGCTGACCGATGTAGCATTGGGAAGCATTTTGTCCAGGGTTCCCCTGATCTGAAGTCTGTTGGTGGTGATGAGAGCCACCTCCACTCTTTGGTTCAAAAACTGGCGCATTGGGATTCAGGCCAGGGGGATATGGCTGAGGGTCGTTGCTGGGGGGCTCTAGGGACTGGTGTGCAGGGCCGGGACGAAAGTTGCCTTGCATTAGAGGTGGGTACGCCCTCCCTCTCTTGGGCATGACACCTCCGCCCCTTCCTCTTGTCTGGCCTCGTCCTGGGACCTGAACTTCGGGGGCCCATCCTCCTTGGATCCGGCTCATTGAACGCTTTCCTCTCCCTCGGCTCTGCTGTGAAAACATGAAGAAGTTCCCCCATCGTGGTTTAGAACTTTTTTCCCCACAAATTCACTCGGCTTTCAGTGCTGAAAGTGTAAAACTGTTAGCCAGTATTTAAAACAGGGAGATTTTAATGTTCATGTAGACATTATTTCATCTAATATTATGCCAATGGCTGACGACACGTGAATGATTTATTCTTGCTGCTTCTTTGTACAAACTGAACTGTTTTGTAAACACAGATAATTCTGTTCATTTAAGCAATGAAGCCACCTTAGATCTCTCCACATCCCTTAGATTCACAACAAACTTACCATCCCACCATTATGTGATGGTTTAGATGCTCGACGTACTTCTTGAGCTGCCATAATTAATTCAATTAATCAATGTAAAGGAGGCAGAGTCGAAATCTTGCTTCTTGGGATGAATCTACCAAAAATTTCACAAAGAAAAAAACACATAGAAAGTAAATATGCAATCTGATTGAGAAGATACAGAAACTAAAGGAAGAAAAAAATGAAAAAAAAAGTTGCATTTACATGTAGAGTGGACTCAATCCTGGCAAGCTAGTGGGTTTGCAGAGCTGTGTGTGTACCAATTGGACTATCGCAATACTAGTGTGGAAACTTGAACCATTACAGACTGGTGATGATAATTGTGCAATGCCATAACTATGGAATTGGGAAGTCGCATATATTATCATGATCATGGTTAAAATGACATACAGCCAATTCAACATGTTTGATAAAAAATTTTAATGGAAGGTGTTCCATACACGGACAACACTAAATTTCCCTTAACCCTCCTATGCTGAAGTCACTCTTTGGGTCACTTGGTAAACACCTCAAAGGAGCACAGCTGTGTCGTGTTGTGCACTGCACCAACATGCAAGAGAGTGACCTTGGGCACTTAAGCATATTTGTGCTGTAAAACTAAAGGAGGGTTAATAAGTTGTTAAAATGTTATAACAGCCATCAGAAAGTGACATGTGCAAAAAAGTGAAATTTAGCTTAGAGAATTCTGAAGTTACTCAGAAACACTTCATAGGTCTGTGCACAGGGGCAACTGTTGTCCATATGTGGAACTCTTTCCACTTTGAATTTAAAAGAAAGTCATGACATTTTTAGGCCTACTGCTTTTTATACAATTTAGTTTTTAAGATCCTTATCTGGATGTAAAGTGCTGATAAAGGGCTAGGCCAGTTACTGTAATAGACCTACATTGTAATTGGTGTCGCAACTAATGAACAATAAACCTTTTCAATGTTTGCAATGCATTAAGGATTTGACAAATATGCAATGCATTTTATGCACAACCCTATGGGAGAAGTGTACCTGCACAACGTTAATCTGTCTCCATTTCATTTCACGCTCCATTTCATGCCATCTTCTTCTGACACAGTGTTGCATTATTGGTTTGAGACAAAGATATTTACAAACTTTGAAGTTAAAGCTGGGAAGAAAAGGAAAATTGGGAGAATCCCTTCCAACAACACTTTCTGGCATGAACTACTTTGACTAAGATCGTGAATACCAATGCCTGGTACTGTCCAATCAAATTCAAGACTTGTTGTAGCTCATTTATCGATCAGTGGTGACCACTCACATTCATTTTCAGACTATAGACTGTCGTGTGCCCTTTAAAAAAGACAATTTAGGATGAATTCTTCTTCTTACAAACATTTAAAAAGTTACTTGAAACTGGTTCTTGTATAATCTGATAATGTAAAAAATATAGAAAACTTTAAATTGATTTCTGACTGGTTCATCTCCCCCATAAGGTTGTGCATAAAATGCATCGCTTGTTTATCATCCAAACCCATAATGCACAGCAAATGTCGAAAAGGTTTATTTCTAATGCCAAAATAACCATGAATCCCAGATGGTCCGTGATGACAGAGTTACCGTGACAAGGATTAATATTACAATGGTATTTGATGTAGTCTACCACAAAGTACTAGGACTAGGGGTCTTCTACATATACTTCTTACTACTGCCTGGCCTCCTACTAGCATGACTAGTACTAGGCCTACTACTAGTAAAGTTCGTGTACTACATGTCAGCATGGAGGAAGAGGGGACATCCTTCTTCCATGATGTAACTTAGGCCATGGTAAAACAGCTGTAACTTGCAAGCTGCATCATGGTCATATGCATGGTCATGATGCACGCACCGAGCATTCACTTTAATAGGGCCCTATTCCTTTACAAGGCCAATGAACAACAAAACAAGTTGATCTTTTCAAGTCAACTCACGACTCGTTAGATGATGCACTTGTATGAAAATGACAATCCCATCTCCTCGTTCAGTACTTATTAATAAACACAATGAATGGAATTGTTGCTCATCACCGGCCTACATGTGTACGTCATGGGAATTCCCTGTTAACAAAGACAGCGCCCCCTATAGACTAGATAAAGGTGGTAAGCGTTGCCGCCGGCCATGCCAAGCCTGCCAGCCTCGAATTTTTTTCCCGCGGCGAGATAGTATCTCGAATTTGTTTTTTTGCGAATGGCCCTTATAGTTATAGTGTCAAAATACATGAACCGCGGATTTTCTTCACATAGGTATGGGTGATCAAAAAACATGAATTATTCATTAGGCCTATTGCTGAACTCCAATGACCCAGCATACACACGTGCACACACACGTGAAGATATGACGTAGAGTGCATACGGTACACAGCAGTACATACATGTACATGGTGCCGGCCGGTGCAGGAGCTCGATGGAGTAGGACTGGACCACGCATTGGACGCAAACACTTAAGAGTAAGCCTTTCTCCTTATTTTGTTTCCGAGGTTTTTTCTACAATATGTTATCGCCAGCACCATGAATACTGCGTTTTCGTGTGTGCCAGTGTACCTATAGGCTACAGCCATACCCCTAGAACTGTGGCATTGATGTCCACCGCGCTTCCATGGCCAGCAGGGGCGCGGCGGAAGTCGAACCCCACAGACATGACAGACAACGTATCAGTGATCACGCACGTTAGTTCTGGGGGTCATGGGGTACAAGTATGGAGTAGGTTAGCTATACAGTATGCTGGTACGTGTACTATTGCTAAGGGGGGGGGGAGTCCCTCTTTTGGGGGAGGGGGATTGTACTCCCACAACTGTGAGTCACACAGAATATACATGTACAGGTACATGTATATTTCACCCCCTACTCCTAAGGGGTGTCAGGCCTACCCCAAAACCAGGCCTACATGTATTGTATGAAGCGTCTGCCTGTCAAAGAGGCTGAGCGATAGGGAATGTACGGTGGTTGCTGTTTCATTTAAAGGGGACACATTTCTTTTTTGTGCATGGTAGTAAACTGCTTTCGCAGTAATGTCAGTCATAATTATCCCTTGGCAACACCTCCTCTGGCCATTAAGTTGGCAAAAGTCAACTTTGGCATACATGTACTGTACATATATGTAATCAACATCGTGTAACATGATCAAACAGAAATTAAAGTGTTTGTATTTTGTTGTTTCTTTTGTAAATTGTCTTGTTTGTTTCTTGTAAATGGCATGCCTGCCACAAGCACTGCTTTTAAGTTTTGCCACCTCTAGAAGCCTATTATCTCATACGTTGTTAGTTCTGATATTTTGCCATTAGCATGATTAGGAGGAAATAAATTGAATTGAAATTGGACTCTCATAAACTTGTTTTTTGCAGTGTCACAGTACAGAGTGCTATATTTCAACATTAAAGGTATGTTTTGATGTGTGTGGACAACTTACCTATACATGCATGTTTACATGTACTTTTCACCTGAACAGCTCTCAGAACCAATAAACCATTTGCGAATTAAATTTGAATGAAATCTGGTACTACACTGAGTTATCTGATTGCACATAAACATAACAAGTTGAATCCCCGGACTAAAGACATTGTTACTATACCTCATGATTTGGGGCAAGCCTTCGCATAGCGACCACCATCTCTGGAATGGACTGGTTCCTTTGTGCTCTTCTTATCCATTGAGAACAGTGTATTGTTGCAAGGTGTCAACTAAGTACAAGCTTGCCCCGAATCATGAGGTATAGCAACAGTGGTTTTAGTATGGAGAATTCAACTTGTTATGTTCATGTGAATTTAAAGAACTCAGTGTCTCAGATTTTGGCCCAAGTTTACTCGCAAAAGGCTTATTTGGAGAATCATGCCCACCTACTTGAAGCAGTACACATGTTCTTGTTTACCTTTTACATGTAGTTTTGCCATTTTTGGTTTGACTTTGAAATTTCAGTTTAGTCTCAGTGCTGGACGTTATTTACACCTCAGTCATGCCATCATGCCAACAGAAATAGGATAATAACTGATTGATAGGGACATCTGGCTACATGTAAGTGGATAGGCTTTCAAGTTGTAGCTTCTGATCATGGGTAAGGGGTTCGAATCCTGGTAGGGGCAGAGTGACCTTGGTCAATTCATTTTTATGGTACATGTGTAAGGGCATGAAGGGCATTTATGTTTGCACGTTTTGGAGTAATAGTTTTTTGTCATTTTCTTCCACCATACTTTTCACGTACCTGGCTTTGTGTGTCAGGCAAGGCCCAGCTGATCCGACTGCTGCTGCATGACCAGGGTATTGCATTCACCGATGATGTCATTGACAAGAAAGACTGGCCAGCTATGAAACCCACTCTGAATTTGGTAAAAACGATCCTTTTTAGACTGCTTTTTCCAGTTACGGGTACTTGATTAGATTGTATGTCTACATGTATTGGTATAGTCTTCCCTTTTCATACATAAAATGTAACTGGTTTTACCTTATGTATTTCGGGTGCATTACAGAAGTTTGAAAGATTTTAAACTTAAAGCCACACATTCTTGATTAAAAAGTGCATGCATTATTTCAACACTGCAGGAAAACTACATGTACATGTAGTTTGAAGAATCATGACCACCTTGCATGTATATACAGGAAACTTGGGACATATGGAGCAGCTTTGGTGTAAATATACATTTGCCCTATATAGAAGTTTACATTTAAACGATGTAAACGTTGTTCAAATACAACAAATTGCTTAGATTCATTTTCGTGCACTGATGACATCAAGCTTAACTTTACCTTTAATCCCAACTATTCAGACTTCAGGTGCACGTTATAGATTGCTGTCATGTGTATCCATTTGCCAAATGGCTCAAACCTTGAAAGCTGAGTTTTTAGAAATCTTCATCAAAGTCAACCCATTTAGAAGCAGCATATCATTTACACTTGTGCATTTCCAATTCAGAATTTGCAAGTGCTCCCATATACATCAGTCAAAGCTTTTCAGAGTACAATGTATGGCTTTCCATGGCCGTTTTCTCTCATGTTGCATCACTCTCTATGTCAGTTCAACTGGTCAAAATGTCCCACAGATTCCATGAGTCTGTCCCTTCATTGACCAGGAATGTTGTATTCATGCCAGAATACTGAATAGCCCTGTGTAGATCAACAGTACCAACTCACCTTCGGCTGGCTGCGACAGCTCTGATGACATTTCATGATGCCTGGAGCATCTGTAGAATAGGGCCCGCTCATGCATTACTTTCTAAGTGCTATCCTAAGATCTCCCTTTTTGTAAAAATACTTCTTGTTGTGTGCCTTATGTCATTTTGTTTTTGTCTTGTTTTTGACACAATTCATAATGCAAACATTTTGCTTTACTATGTCCTTTGCCGGGCAGCAGACGTTTCATGCTGAAGGTTTGATTTATTGTGGTTTCCTTTCAGGCATTTGGTCAGATGCCAGCTTTTTGGGATGGTGATTTCCAACTAGTTCAGACAGGTGCCATACTGCGCTACCTGAGTCGCAAACATGGTAGGGCTTAATAAGGTCATTTAAGGGCCTGTTTGGAATGTAATCACCAGGGATGTGTTTACTACGTGTAGTTTGTGCAATAGAGGGATCCCAATATGACACTTTTAACATCAATCTGCGCACTTCCGCATTTGAAAACGAGGCTGTATGTGTCAGGTTCAATTCTTAATACGATCAGACGATTGAAGTAAGGAGTCAAGACACAAATACATAAAAGTACATGTATGTTAAATTCAGACTTTCCAGGCTGCAAATTTTTGTGGAAGAGTCTTTCAGGATGACTCTACATGTCAAATCAAAAGAAAGATTAACTGCAATTCACCACGAACTAACATACCAACGATGGTCATGTACATCTGCATGTGCAGTGGGCGTGGTTTAAACTGAAGTGGTGTCACCCTTAAGCACCGGTTACTGCATTTCATTCATTCATTCATTCATTCAAATTGGTTTATTAATAATCATGCCTCGCAGCGTCAGCTGAATTGAACATGATTTACAAAGTTTAAAACATCACAAACTATAAACTATTAAACATTAAAACATACCCCATCGCCCCATCTCCACTTCGCCTCATTTCCACTTCGCCCCGTCTGTGCTCGAGTGTGTTACAAGCACTAGCCTCTTCAAAAAATGGTCGAAAGAGGAGTTCATACATGTAAGCCTGTATAGAAAACTGTGGCATTTACAAAATTATTGTCGCCTGCGTTGTCCATGGTGAATTACATATGGTTGGACTACTGCATGTAGTGTGTCGACTCAGCGGGCGCGCGTGACGAAGTTTAACACAGAGAGCCTCGGTTTCGATGCTGATATGCACAGACGGCGCTAATGTGAAATCCCTCTATATTGGTATGCGCTGTGTAAATCTTCAGGGCTGATGGCATGCCAGCTTTGAATACATGTTGCACTGTTGATTTTTTCTGGCATGTCTGGAATACCCTGATTACTGGTTTTTCTCCGCATGGAGTACATTTGCGAATGAGAGTGTGCTTTCTGAGCACAGTAACAACAACCTCCCTTTCTTGCTGATATTAGTATGATACTACCGAAGTAGACACCTGTCGCTCCTCAATTTACAACAAATACAGGTAATACTTGTATTTGGCGTAAATTTGGAGGAGGTGATATGTAGATTTGCCATTATGTATTTAATGCAAAGCAGTTATTGTTTGAGCGACTTCTCTAGATTTTGTCCTGATGTGCAATGATTTTTATCCCAAATTTTGGACCTGTAGAGGCTTCAAGGATATATGCAATAATACTCTCTGTTTTTGGTCATTACTTGTCATTGTTACTTTTAAACGTTCTCTTGGTTTTTTGGTTTTTTCTCCTGGCATTTTTTATGAGCACATATTTTGATGTGTTTCAGGTATTTAGGCTAATGAAGATTTGTTCATTTATCACCAAAGCCTATTGTGTCACTTCTAGAGTCCTCAATGTACAGCTATATCAGCACCAAAATGTTTAAGATAGTGCTGCAGCCGAACCACCGAACCAAACCAAAAATCATCGAATATGGCACTTTGGAACCGAACCGAACTAAACTGGTCGGTTCGGATATTCGACTTCAATATGGCAAGACATTGATAACTCAAGGAATGCATGCAAGAAAAACGTGATAAAAAAGCAAACACAATGAAAAATAGATAAAGAGTTGTGCTGCACCGGCACTCGGCACATGTGGTTGTTCACACGTACTGCTTTGCAGTCACTTTACCCCATTTCCACGTCGCCCCTAACCACTTCGCCTATTTCCACTTCGCCCCGTCTGTGTTCGAGTGTATTACAAGCACTAGCCTCTTCAAAAAATGGTCGAAAGAAGAGTTTATACATGTAAGCCTGTATAGAAAACTATGGCATTCACAAAATTATTGTCGCCTGCGTTGTCCATGGTGAATTACATATGGTTGGACTAGCATTTGGTTTAATTCTCATCCTCTTCAAGTTTATTTCAAAGCGGTACACAAGTCTGTAGACATCGTTCTGGTAATTGTCGATGCATCGAGATGCAGGTGCCTGGGCGCGGATAAACCTCGGCGCGCTACGGCAGGAAAGTTTGAGGAAAAATGCTCACTTCAACTACTAGCAAAAACAACCTAAAATTAAACTCACGAACACAGAAAACATACAGACAAGGCACTGAGTTCTGTGAATTAACTTGAAGAAATCTTTCATCGTCGATTTTTTTCCGATGTGTGAGGTCACGTACACATACGGCCCCCACGAGATGAATAGACTGGCTGCCACACTCCATCACGCAATCTTTTCCATGCGGGAAGCAGTGCTTTCCGCACGTGTTTTCACCTCAGTGACAGCAAAAACAAAGAGAACTTGTGAAATTAACAGATTCACATGCATGTTGCAAGTGAACTTTGGAAAACATGTAAACTTGAGCGTTATAATGGGAAAAAAGTTGTTCTGAGGTGTTTGTGAAGACGGAGAGAAACAGGATTATTTATTTGTCATATCTTTATTAAACTTGTTTTCTCTAAGTAGCTGATAAGGCCTTTGCAAGTTGGATTCTCCCACCGTAATGTGGTTGCTTGACGTCAATGTTTTTATTTGTTCCATCTAGGCCTATGCCTAGGTGGTGTTTCAATGTGCATTATGTGTACTTGTCGGAACCGAAGTTCAGCATAAAAAACTTAACCCTGTCTGAACTGAACCCGAACCTTTGCACCCACATGTACATGGAGCACTAGTTTAATATACTTTGATATTTTATATTTCTGTACGTGTAGATTCAGCTATATAGAATGCCGGTAGAGTAGACAGTACAGTTTTCAAATGTATTATGTAAGCAAAATTTGGGTGAACAGCTTGAAATCGTTCGAACAGGTACATGTAGAGGGTTTGCGGATACACCATGTGGAAAATATCCTTTTGAGTATGCGTGGTTCTGAAAAGAACCGGTTACTCGACGTTTCGGACAGTGAGTGCCCTGTCCGTCTTCAGGACTGATGCAATCTAACTGTGCTGCTGCTTAAATGCTGTGGGTGATCACTGAGGCATGGCAATTGGAATCCAAGCTATCTGGGTACTGGGGCGTGAAGGCAGGAACTGTGTTGAGAGCTGCTGTGGCTGCTCACTGGCTCGTGTTGGGGTGCTGGAGAGAGTGCCAGGTATAGGGGACCCATGTGGCACTGAAGGTTAGGAGTCCGTAGGTATAGGGGACACGTTGGACGGGGGGGGGGCGCTAAATAACACTTATGTTGTAGCCGATGTCTTGGGGGACCGTCTTGTTCTTGAAGTTTTCATTGGCCTTGCGGATACGTCGAGGATGCCTTTGCTCGATGCTGGCGATGAGATATGCTTCATGCCACTTGATTGCATGGTCTGTTTCATGTGAATGTTTAACAATGGATGGCTTCTCGTAGTCTCCCCGTCGTCCATGTGCTCGGTGTTCGTTGAGTCTAGTGGTTAGATCCCTGACTGTCTCTCCGATGTACACTTGACGGCATTCACAGGAGATCTTGTAGACGCTGGGTTTACAAGATTGTTTGTCCTTGTGTGGTTGCAGGGGGTTTGCTGGGTGTCGTGTGGAACACTCTGATACCCTGTCTCTGGAGGATGTGCTGGATTTGGTGGGAAGTGGGACCTATGTATGGGAGGGTGACTGAACTATGGTGTGTGTGGGGTTGACCTAGGGTGGAGGGGTCCCATCGGTCGGGGTGAGGTGTAAATTGCTGGGTCTTGACTTGGCTCTTCTTGAATCCGTTCCGCTGGAGTGCCGTGGAGATGTGGTGGAGCTCGTTGTTCAGGTTGCGCTGGTCACACATGTTGTATACGGCGTACGAGGGTGGTGTTGACCGAGTTCATGATCTAGGGGTGGTGAAAGGAGTGCTGATGGAGGTACCAGTCTGTGTGGGTTGGTTTCCGGTAAACCTTGCGGGAGAGGGTGCCATCAGATTGTCTGGATAGCTCCACATCCAGGAAGGAGATGGTTCCATCTCTTTCCAGATCCATGGTGAACTGGATCTTACAGCAGAACCCGTTGAGATGCTTGAAGAAACCATCAAGCTTTTCCTGGCCGTGTGGCCAGATGACGAACGTGTCGTCGACGTATCTCCATCCAGACTCTTGGACAGGAATCAGCTGTGGCGATGGCTATTTGTTCAAACTGTTCCATGAATATGTCAGCAAGAACCGGGGATATAGGTGATTCCATGGAAGTTCCGCTTGTTTGTTCGAAGAACTTGTGTCTCGCCACTGGAAGCCAGTGGATGCCAGGCAGGTGCCGAGTAGGTCTTGGATCTGGGTTGGTTGCTTTGCTCTCTCTTTGAGTGATGGGTCTTGGTCTAGGCGTTCTCGGGCGATGGTGCAGGCGTCGGCAGTGGGGGAGTCGGCAGTGGGGACGTTGGTGAAGAGTGACACCACGTCAAAACTGACCATGATGTCGTTAGGTTGCAGGATGAGGTCTTGGATAAACTTCAGGCCTCGATCTTGGGGAAAAAGGGGGCAGGCCACTTTGGCCTTGCCTTCATCAAATGTCAACAGGGCACCAGGCCAGCTCAAGGGGGCACCAAGGCCGACTATTTTGAAACCTTTGATTCACATTTTTGATAACCATTCATGTCATGAGTAGGCCTATAAGCTATTCAGCTCTTGTACACCATGCCATCCCGTCTCAGTAAAAGGCGTTTATCATGCTGCTATTATTTGTTGCATTCCAAGTACAAAACTGTAATGTTCATTTTTTATTAATTACAATTACCCAGACGATTTTTTCCTTGCGAATCCAGCCTCTGATTTAATGCTTGCTTAGATTTTGTATCCCTTTCCCGTGAGAATTCAAGTATTCCTAACCCGCTTAAACTAAGTTTAAATATGAAATAGTGTTTATCCTCGTATTTCCTTTAAAAATGTTTTCTGTTTGCTAAATGGTTACGGAAACCCTGGTCAAGTCGGCATCGTAAAACTCTTAAGTCGGCCTTTTGATAAAAGTACCGACCGTGTGTTGATGCATTTCCATTGATAATTTTAAAGTGGGCCTCTATAAGCCGTCGTTTCATTCAAGTCGACATGTTTTCTCGGTTCCTTTTCTGTAAAACCACAAAAAAATCCTCGGTATAAAGAGGGCTGTAAACAAACAACCGATTTCTGGAGCTTCGTTGTCGATACTGACGTGGAGTAGGCCTACATTTACAGTGTACATGTACATTGCGTGCGCACGTGCGCGACGACAAGGGGGTGTCCTCAATATTTGCATCAATACCAGTACCCCCACTAGTACACGCGCATGGGCTCTGTCCCTTTTTGGGGGTCGCCCTATTGAACGAAGTTTTACTTGCGGGCGGCCGGCCCCCAAGATCCCGCTTGTACACGCGCCGCGCCTGTGCATGACATGTGTGCTGTGCATGCTAGCATTATGTCAGTACAAACGGCATGCACGGGTCGTCCTCCGTACAGACGGAGCGATGATCAAAATCGAGGACAAACGTACCTGAATTGACAACGAAGATGAAATAAACCAGGGCAGATCGAAGCAATTAAACTGCTTCAATGAAATATATGGATGGTATTAAGGCAGCACGCCACGTAAGTCAGTAAGTAGCGCATGTCGGCATTTCGAAGTCTTTATTTTTTCGAGTCAAGACTGAGTGCCGACTTTGCCGGAGTTTACAAGTTTATAAATACTTTATCCCTACTTTTTCTGGAAAACAGGTTTTCAAGCTTCTGGCACTTTGAGCCCTCCTGTGAGAAAGCATCCTTTTAGCGTTTCTTTATACGATCGTGCGATCGCGACTGCATGATTTTGAGATAATAGGCCTAGGCCTAGCGATTGGTCAAAACTTATTCTTAACACAATAAGCGCTCGCCTGGTTTCCGACTTTGTTGTGCAAATTTGCATTCAAAATACGCTGCTCACCAGTGCAGCGCTGATAATGATATCCAAGGCTGCGTTCTCGCGGTTACTCCCGATAACCCGAGTGTGGATACGCGCGCATTACACTCGGGTCAAGCGTATACTCCCGATTCTCTGTGATGGGGAGTATACTCTGGCTGACCGGAGGACGGTACTCCTGCCGTTCGTGCACTCGGGATAGTACTCGGTTTAGCACGAGTAGCTCGGTCGAACGCAGCCCAAAAGGTTGAACTCGCCCCAATTCGGAATCGCACTTCATGCATTGGCTTACATGGTACACTTTCATGACACATACAGCCGGCTGCAAAGGGGGAAGGGCACGCTGGAAAAGGTGGTCGCGTGATGGGAGTTTTTTGGAAGGGCTTACGGCCAACTTGGAAGGGCACAAGGCCAATTGCGGCGGTAAAGATCGAGGCCTGATAAACTTGAGAACTGCTCCAAATTCTTGATGGGGTGTTCCGTGTTGCCCACCAGCGGGTACAGGATCTTGGCTAGGTGCTTGGCGACGTTGTACGTATGACCTCCCTGTGATGCCACAATGGGACGTAGGGGGGTGTCAGGTTTGTGGATTTTGGGCTGACCGAAGAAGCGGGGACATCTGGAGCTTGAGGCACAGAGCTGACGGTACAGGGTCATGGAAATGTTTTCAGATCGCTGCACGGCGAGAGGCTTGCTGTTCAATCTCTTTTGTATGGATGGTGTTTGACCCTTGCGGAGGGGGCGATATGAGCCCAATCCACGGGATGTTCGACACCTTGCTGTTGTAGTCAGACCTGTCCATGATGACAGTGGCATTGCCTTAGTCAGCAGTTAAGATGTGTATTAACTCATCCCGACGTTGCTTGTTGAGGGCCGACTGCTCATGCCTTGAGATGTTGGCCTTGGCAGGCTTGTGGTTCTTGAGTGCTTGGCTTACTTGTAGACAGACGTCATCAGCGATGGATTTTGCGAGATGGTGTAAGGCTGGTCTAGTAGCTTGGATCACTTCTTTTCTTCTGCTGGCAGAGACTTGGGTAGAGACAATGCGAGAACCTTGGTTTCAGTTTCCGTCAGCTTACGTTGACTGAGGTTGACTACTGTTTGTTTTGTGAAAGCGGCTTGTGAACGGAGATGGGGTTTGGTGTGCGTAGGGCCTAAGGATATAGGAAATCCTTTTGGCTTCGGTCTTGGACTGAGATTGTGGGGTGCGGGACGTGGGGATATAGATGATCCCATTGTCCAATTCCCCACCGTGTTCTTGCATTGGAGGTTCCTGAACTTCTTGATTTGGCAGCGGCGGGTTCTTCTGCAGGTGTGGTGACAACTGGTCTTGGTTAGTCGCTGGACCTTGTTGAAGTCTTCAGTAGACGTGGTGGTGGCTAGCTCACGGTGGAATGGCGGTGATCTGTTTGTCTAGTAGCGATCTGTTTGTCTAGTGAGGCTAGCATGGATCGATCTGCTGGAGGAGATGCAATGGCGGTGCAAGATGAGCCTGGATTTCCTGAGGATGTCTTGGGATTTGGTGTTGCGCACAAGGTCATGAATCGCGACAGCGCTTGAGGAAGGTCAAGTTGTTGATGAATCTGGAACGCTTGGTAGAAAGGCACTCGTACTTCTTGAACGTTGACGACATCAGCACTACCCAAGAGTTCTATTATTTTGAAAGCACACCTTTTTCATGTTTCCCACGAGGAGCATTTCAGTGAATTTTTTGGTGACCTCTTCTCTGCTGTATATTTTGCTACAGGTACATATGGATCCAATGACACTGAGGCATCTTTGATTGACATGGCTTATGACGGAATTGAGGATTTCTACCAACGTTATATTCGTATGGTGTATGATAACTTTGTAAGTACACTTATAGACTTTATTTTTCCTCTTTGCTGGAAAAGCATGTACTGCAAGAAATAACGTGCATCATGTTCCAACTTAGCACGTTTACCCGTTTGCTGCAAAACGTAGATGTACAGGCAAGGGGGGGGCATTTTTGTTTTAATTTGTCATGTGCCTACTTATGCATTAAGTATTTAAATTGATTGAGGTTGTTCTCTGACTTTATCATCTCAGTTCAAGATCAGCATGTGGACCAGTACAATGCATTCTATGCACCTACCCTGCATTCTATATCACCTCTACCGAGAAGTTTGTCTGGCATTAGATTCATCATTATTGCGTACACGTACATTGGTATTTTATTTTCTCTGCAGGCAAATGGAAAAGAAAAATTCCTTGCTGAGATGGTTCCTAATGTGATTCTTCCAACTTTACAGGTAATTTCAGGGCCCCAAAGTCCTTTTCTCCAGTTCACAAGGTCTAATGTAAATATCCAAGTTGTCAGCTTATTGAAGTATTCAAGAGGCTGATGGAAATGGGCTAAAATGAAAAAGAAGTCTGATCAGCACATACCTGTACCTGTGAGGGTACCTACTGTATATGTGTTGTACATTTGATTTTGCTAGCTGTGTGGTCTCTGAAACTGTTCATGCTGTACCAAATAGCACCTGAAGAACAGCTTTATGAAATCCTCCCCTGAAGGAAATCAATACCCATTACCCAATAAAAACCTTGTGTAATGTATGATTGAATATTAAACAAAGTCTGCTGTTCATTTAAGTGTAAATTCAGTCATAAAGCTGTGACATGTTGGCAATTTTTTGAGGCTCAGTACTCTTTGGAAATTTCATTTTCTTCCAGAAACTGCTGATGACAAATAAGAGCGGTGAAGGTTTTCTTGTTGGAGACAAGGTAAGTAGTCCAGTTTCTCATGAAATGCCTTTTCACAATTCATGATTGTCTTACAGCCCAGCAGCACTACTATCACCTTCAGATTTTGTTAGCGTTCTGAATTGGAGGAACTCCTTTACCTTGAAAGAACCAAAATATTCTCTTCAGGTGTTAGGAAATGACTTTTACAGAATCCATTTTATTGTCACTTTCCGTGCCGATAATGCACAATGATAATGCAGTTAAGCATACAAAGGCTTCTGACAAATGTAACAGTAATAACAAAATTTCACTGATTGCAGTACATGTACTTTACTCTGTGTAAATTAGTGCTTTACTTCACTGCTGTATTAATGTTTCCTGTAACTGCCAGTTTATTATGCAAAGGGTCTTGCTTTGAGGCAAGAGGTGGGACTTCTGGTCACTCTACTTAAACCTCTTACACATTCCTGGAAAAGCTTCCAATTTGGAATTTTTGTCCGTTTTTTGCCTCCACAGATATCCTTTGCAGATTACCATCTATTTCAGTTCCTGGATGCCTTGATGGGGCTTTCTGCCTCAGCTTGTCTGGAGGCATTTCCAGTCATGAAGGCCTACTATGAACGCATAAAGGCCCGACCAGGCATCAACAAGTTCCTTGCCAGTGACCTGAACCAGAAGCGGACTTTCAACAACGCCGGCCATTAGTACAGTGGCAACTGGTTAGTTAAAGCATTTGCACCTGAGATTTGTATTCAGTCTCCTTTATTTTACAGAACAGCATTCTTCTTTGCCTGTGGACAATAATATAGCCGTAAGAGTCCCAAATCCTCTGATTTCAATATGATTTTTACATACACCCTATGGGGTTAGGGATAAGGAATGATCGTAATCATGAAACTTGGAGTCAGAGGTTTATGAACCTATATTTCTTCACAGCTTTGTTACCATTTGTAACTTGAAATAATCACTTGCTGTATTACATGCCCCTGAGAGTCAAGTAATGCCTAAAGCAAATTTGACATGTAAGATAATTGAGATTTAAACTGCTTTTTTCCCCACTTTCATTTACATGGAAAGGGTTAAGCAGATACTATTTGCCAACCTACACTGTGTGCATTAGGTGAGTATCCCTTTATTCTATGAAAATGAGCATTAGTGAAATGTAACTTGTGCATTGGTAATCGAGAATCACTATACCGAACGACCTCTATTGCAAATATATTTTGTGGACCCCGTCGTCTTTGTTAATAAATTAACACCCCTGAACAAGCAGTGTAGTGGTCCAGCACTCCTTGAAGGATTGGATATTTCTCTCCGTATAAGTATATACATTCTGGAGTTTTTCGGCCTTTCTATAGATATGTACACTTAGCATTTCTTGACTTTCATATCGCTGTTATTGAAAAAAATATATATTTGAAGTCATCATGTTCACTAGGGTTCCCTATCTTTAATTTACGTGCTGTTTAGGCATAGAGGAAAGACACAGGAATTTGAACTGCCCAGGCTGTAACATCTGGCCAATTACAGCTTTCTGGCATGCCTGGTAAGTCCATAGCCAGAGCGCAGCGAACGCTTGTTAAGCACCATCTGTTTTGCAACCACGAAACCCCTTTGTACCCTGTGATCACCACCGCTATTTGTTGCTGGTAATATACATCCTTAAAACTAGTGCACTGAGGTAGACAACATCAAGTTTTATGCTTGCGCAGTTGCTTGCATTACACTTTGTGCCCTAAATGTATATGTGCAGTCATTGCCCTTAGTGACTACTTTCTTTTGGAGTTATTTTTGGAATTAATATCCAAGTTGTTTATAAGAAATTGGGTTTTATTTGAATCATTTGTATTATGGCATTTGTACAAAAGGGTATTTTATGAGATTTCATGATCACTCCTTGTTATGAACTTAACCGTCCACTGGTGGTCAACATGTTGTTGGCCAGACTTGGCCAAATTCGTTCAAAAACTTCGAAAACTGATGCTTTGGAGAGACAGAATAAAGTTACAAACATTGCATGGATAATGGAACCGTGTATTGTAACTCCTGTGTCCTTCCTACATGCCTAGACCCACCAGAATCAGAGTTAAACTGCCTGAGGTATTCCTTTTATGTCTAACATGATTATTCTAAATAGTCTCCTTTTGTTTAGTAGTTGGTTATATAAGGATTTGAATTCCCAGTCCTTGCAGAGTGCCATATTAACTTGTGTGGGAGTGGTGGTGTTGAGGATGAAGCTACATTTACGTTGAACATGATGGAGACTGAGACCTCAAGAGCTACCTGACCAGGAAATTTACCGAGTGCCCACCATTTCTGTTAATTTACTACGTTGTATTACGAATTGCCAAGACCCGAGGGTTTTTGGCCTGGCACTCTCAAACTTTTAATTCACATGGCATGCATTTTCACAGCATGTTTTGAAGTATTTGACCTTATTCTGTATGCTTTTCATTGATGACGTTTGTATCGCCATATCAAGTTTTTCTTGAACTGGAGTTTGTTCAAAATGTTCGGTTCGCTTAAATGCGTGCATTCTGTACAGTTTGGTTTATAACACGCGGTTTTCAGGCTGTGGGTTAAGTTCATTTTAAGGAATGAATTCCACCCAAATTTTAATATCGTTATTTTTGTATAGTTTGAGTCTTGTTTGGTTTTGTTCATAATTTTTGTTATTTTTGTTTTGCTTTGAGCAGTTTGCAATTTTTTTATTCCATTTAAAATATTTCATCTGTTCAATTCATTTAATTCAAAGTTCATTCCTGGTGTTGGTATTTTGAAGCCTTTTTAGAATTAAAATATGTTTAAAATTTCTTAATCATCAAATATCCAGTTGAATTGTCAGATTGTTATTGTTTGTCTGGTTTGCGGTATTTCTGACCGCTGTCGCGTTTTGAAAAATCACTTTATGTGACAACTAGTCGTCACTAATTTGTTTCAGCATGATCATACACCTAATTTCTTGTATTCCTCGACTTTTTGTTAATGCACCGTTTTTTTTTCTTCAGGTCACCAAAACGCTTTATCACTGCTTTCCTCTTAATGTCATCCACAGGAATTTCTAAGCAAATTAATTTTATTTATAACAAAGATGGTAAGCTATCACTATGAAATTCGCGCGTCATCCGTCGTCCGTCTTTTCTTGCTTTTTGTTGCGTCCGAATTCTGCAATTTTCCAGTTCCATATATGCCATTTTCCGTCGTACGTCGCCCGTCGTGCGTCGCCCAGCGCTTGTCGCCTTTTTGAGACTTCAAGCAAGTATTTTTTAGGGAATTTTTTCCCCATAAAATGTTTAGGCAAACTTATCCGCAGTGCAATTCACTCTTGCCTACTATAATCAATTTGAGGCAAAATAAATTGCAGCTTCAAATAATTTATCACCGGGGGACATGGGAGGCCCCTGTCACTAAGTGGGTCAGTAGTGTTCACTTGCGGTTGCTGGCCCGGTGATTTAATGCCTCGAACTAGTTACTGGCGTGACCTTAAAATGTTAGTAGCTCTGGAGAGAGTTACTCCCGGTCACTTTTGCTTGAGCAACCGTGGAGTTCGGTTGGAAAGAGAATATCTGTCTGTTTTGCAAAAGCAGTTTTGCTAGTTATGCCCCGCGCCAATTCCAAGCGTTGGGCTCCTTCTGGGCCGATGGATGGAGCGAAGCGTTCTTCGGGGCGGCCGCGCAAGTCTTCCCGTCAAGATGCGTCAGTGGTCGGGGCCCTTGCAGGGTCTAGTGCACCGCAGCATGCATCGCCCGGTCCGGATACCACTATTATACCGTTGGCTGCTGTCGGAATGACTCCAGACAGTGTGAGTGTTGAGTCTACCCATGCAACGCCAGCGCCCGCTACCATCAGTCGGCCTAGAGGGAGTTTGGCGCAAACTTTGGAGCCGTGTAAGTCCCCTGTTGCTACTCCTTTTGAATTAGCCCCGCAACCCTCTTCCAGTTTCATGCCCTTGGTGTCGGGAACTTCAGCTCCAAGCACATTGTCAGTCACCTGACCCCTCCACTGCCGCCAACCCCTGGATCGATTTCGGGCCTGGTCGGCGCTCAGTCGCCGGGGTTGGTCAACCTACATGTAACGACTTCAGCCGCGGTCAGTGCAATCGCCCCTTGTGTCGCTTTGCGCGTCGCTGCTCCACCTGCGGGGCATTTGGCCACCCCGCAACCCGTGGTCGGGGAAACTCACAGTCTCGCGTCACAGCACGGGTGCTGGCAGCTGGCACCAACCCTGGTAAAACTAAGCAGTATGCTTCCTTTTTTAAGGGCTTACCCTAATACTCGGGACTCCCACATTTTGCAAGAAGGTTTTTTTGCGCGGTTTCCGAGTAGGCTATTCAGGTCCCAGGGTTAGTACCTCTGCTCGTAATTCTGCATTTGCTCGCAAACATCCCAACATTCTGCAGTCAAAAATTGATCGTGAAGTTGTTTTGGGTCGCGTTGCTGTTTTGTCCCAGCCTCTTCCTCATTTCCGTTGTTCATCTATGGGCCTGGTGCCCAAACAGACCCCGGGTGAATTTCGGTTAATCCATAATTTGTCGTCCCCTGTCGGCAAATCGGTGAATGATTTCATTGATCCCGGAGACACCACCGTTTCATACACGAGTTTTGATGAGGCGATAACTATGATTGCAGGTGCCCTTACGGCTAAGTCGGATATTAAGTCGGCCTTTCGTTTACTTTCCGTCCATCGAAGCGATTTTGATTTGCTTGGTTTTTCCCATAATGGCCAATTTTATTTCGATAAATGCGTGCCTATGAGGTGTGCTATATCCTGTATTGCGTTCGAGTGGTTCAGTACTGTCCATGAGTACTGTACTCGTAAGGTGGCTGAATCTACTAACATTGTGCATTATCTTAAATTAAATTTCCTATTCGTTGGGGCTAGTCATGCCGAGTGCGCGCGTTCCCTCGAATCTTTAAGAGTAGTTTGTCAGCGACTTGGGGTACCCATCGTGGAAGAAAAAACCGAATGTCCAGCTACGCACCTCACTTTCCTGGGTTTACCGATCGATAAGGTTTCACGACAGATCAAATCCCGACTGATAAGCAAGTTGCTTTACAAAATACGGTTGTTAGTGTGCTCGATCAGAAGAAAATCACATCGCGCAATCTTCAGTCCCTGCTAGGTCGTCTCAATTTTGTAGGTAAGGTGGTTAGATCTGGTGGGGCCTTTCTCCGTCGTTTGTATGATCTAGCTAAACCTCATCACAAAATTTGCATCACTTCAGGTGCCCGAGGAGACTTGCTGCTGTGGTAGCAGTTTTTGTCACATTTCAGTGGAACGATAATGTTTCCGGATTCGGTATAGCACAATAGTGACCAATTGCACATGTACACTGATGCTTCTGCTGAAATTGGTTTTGGGGCTTACTTTGCTGCGCATTGGTGTCAAGGGAAGTGGCCCGAGCATGTAAAAAGTCAGTCCCTTTCTATTGCCTACTTGGAGTTGTTCCCCATTGTGCTAGCGGTCCAGCAGTGGGCTGTCCCATTGCATAATAAACGCGTGATATTTTGGTGTGACAATCAGGCTGTAGTTAGTGTCATCAACAGACAAACGTCTAATTGTCACTTAATGATGTGTTTGGTGCGACGCCTCGTGGTGACAGGTCTCACATACAATATCCAGTTTCGATCTCAGCATGTTCCAGGCCTGGATAATGGCATTGCTGATGCTCTTTCACGTTTTCAGATTACCAGATTTCGTCATCTCGCACCCGCTGCAGACTGCGATATGACCCCCTTGCCCGACAACCTGTGGAGTGTCTTCAGTTAGAGGTCCAGAGTCTTTTGCATGACGCAGTGGCCCCCCGCACGAACTTGTCTTATCAGAGGACTTTTCAATGGTTTAGTCAAAGCCATGGTTTCGACGCCACGCATCCCCCTCCCTGCTTCAGATAGTTCGATTTGCAGTTGATGAGTTATCCTGATTTAACTAAGCATTTTCTAGTCAAACGTTTACTGGAGGGATATCGTAGGCGTAGTAGTCGTCGCGACAGACGGCGCCCTATCAATAATGATATTTTATGTCGTATGGTCCCGACCTTGCAGGCCATTTGCTCGAGTAATTTCGAGGCTCGGCTTTTCCGAGTGGCTTTCTTACTTGCGTTTTTTGGGTTCCTTCGCATTGGGGAATTTACTGCCCAATCCCACCAATCTTCTAGCCCGTTGTGTCGGTCTGATGTTACCGTCAAAGACTCCCCTTTAAGGGTCGAACTTATCCTACGTCACTCGAAAACAGATCAATATGGCCATGGTTATGTAGTTCCATCCAAGCAGCGTACAGCCGGCACAACATGATGTGCCCGTCTGGGCGACTTTGTCTTATCTTGCCTATTCCACATCCCCCCATGGCCCGTTATTGGCACATTCCGACGGGAGTCCTGTCACGCGTTACCAGTTTGTCGCGGTACTCCGTCGTGCCCTTGAGTTTGTAGGGCTTTACGACGCCAGATTTAGGCTACCTCTCATTCTTTTCACATAGGCGCAGCTACGTGAGCGGCCATGGCAGGTTTGTCTGAGGATGATGTTAAAATTAGGGCGTTGGAAGTCTGGGGGTTACCGACGTTACATTTAGATTCCCCCAGCTATTTTCCATTGACCGCTACGTGTCGTATTAGCTAAAGTACTTTGCTCGTGTTCTGTTCCGATTTATTTTCTTTTCATTTTTCTTGCGAGAAATGGCCCCTGGAGAGCCAACTATGTGGGTCATTGGGGACGGCTCTGTGTGCTGGTGTGCTCGGGTGGCGGGGTCATCGCCCTGGGGAGAGCGTCTTAATCGGCTGGCCTATATCCTTTGGATGGGACGGCGAAGACTCCAGATGTTCCAGTTCTCCGATTTCCTGTTGGAAGCATGGTCGGCAGTTCCGATCTTACCTGACGTCATCACCCTGCAGTTTGGCGCCAGCGACCTTGGGCTTGTACATAATCATTCATTGAGTATTTTAGCAATTTGACCAGAGAAGCACTGCCGCATACTGTCATTTTTTATTCCTAGTTACGGCCCTGCCAAACTTACCCTCACGCCCTAAAGCGTACACGACGTTCACTGAACGCGTACGTTCATTCATTATTTCGAAACGTTCGGGGGGGGTGTTATTTGGCACCCCCAGATCCAGTGGTCGCCCGCGGAGTTATATCATGCGGACGAATTTTATTAGACTGATGATAGTTGCTCGTTCATTCTCGACAACTTCTACCAAGCCCTGGCGCCATATTGTTTGCCTGTTGCATCTCCCCTTAATACCACCACCTGAGGTCTATTTGGCGGCGGTCATGTTGCCGATTTCATTCATTCAGGGACCGCAAATTGACCTCGGTTTTAAGGCACTGTGTTCTTATTTACGACACTTATGGGAATGTGCCAAAAGGAAAGGCCTGACCCTTTCCTTTGTCGGGGGAGGCACTAGATTATTAAGGGCCAAATTAAGAAAAGCCATTTTGTACTCAATAATATGTGTCGTTTGACATAAATAGCTGAAAGTGGTTGTTGAAAATGCTCATTAGTTGCCCGTTATTCCAGCAACCCAGCGAAAGCCCAAGTCGGGCTGCACCTCGTGGAAATTGCTGTCCGATCCCAGCGTTTGATGGTTGGCCCAAAGTTATTGTATGCTGGAGTAAATACTTGTTAATTTGTTCATGAAAGTTGGCTAATTTTGCATTCTGCCAGATGTAATTGCTGTTTGAATTTGCATATCGAAGGCTTTGTACCGCGCAGGTACATTCCAAAATTAATTTACCGCTCCGTGTGCTTTGGGCAGAAACAAATACTGATATGATAATTGCTTTTCATACATTTTTGCTGATAGCTCTATGTATTTTGCTGATATGAGTTGCTGCTCCGCGTCACCAGGCTCGGGCGTGAGCAATCGCTGACAATTGCTGATTGCCATGGTACCGGTACTTTTGCTGATATGTGTTGCTGTTCCGCGTCACCAGGCTCGGGCGGGAACAGTCTCTCTAATTTTTGCCGAATAGCTACACTTTGCCTAAAACGCCATGTAAGATACACTTGCAGTCCCGCGTCACAGCTTCGGGTGGGAACTATTTCCATATATTGCTGAGTAGCTATACTTTGTTTGTGCGCAATGTAATTTTTTTGCAGTTCCGCGTCACCAGCTTTGGGCGGGAACAACCTGAACTGTGTGAAGTTCAATAAACGGCTGCTCAGGCCAATCGACAAAACGTTGGAATGCGAGTGTCCACCTGTCGCTGAGTTCAATTCTCTGGTCGTGTGCATGCGGGGATAAATATGTGCTAACTTGTTTTCATGAAATTCCAGAAAGAAATCTACCAGCATATCATACATTCCATTTTGTCCTGTCAATTTCACCTTGAAATCCACATAAACTAGACAGCAAATTGTTTATGTCAATTGTGCTGTGGATAGGGCCTAAGTAACTTTTTATTGAGTTTTAGGGGGCAATTATCGCTTGGTTTAATTTTCAGCAAATATGACGTGCTGGTTTTTGTGGGTGTGTATGCCATGGTGGATAGGCCAATGAGCACAGGTAGTCTTGCACATCCACACTGTTTATGGGGCTAACAAAGTAACATTACTGTAAAAGACTTCTGTGTGCCTACGTGCAACCCAAGTCATGTCTAATTTGAGTATACAGCAGATTTCATCTGAAGTATGCCCGCCTTCAAAATAATGTTGAATTCATTCTATAAAAGATATTAAGGAATCACTATTGTAAGAAATCTGTCATATACATTCAGTTCAAAGTTACTCCTGTATTTCCGAGGTATGATCTGGTGGAAAATCGTGGAAGGACAGACAGGCATGGCGGATCGATCGTACAAGTACGCGAAAGGATCAATTGTAGAGTGGAAAATAGCACTGCGCAAGCATAACCAAACACACACAAAAAAAAAACAGGCGACGCACGACGTGCGATGCACGACGGCAGATATGGAATTCCAAACAAATAACGGAACGTCTTTCATAAAAGCAAGATGTTTAATCTGGTCATATGAAATCAAAGGTCTCAAATACTACCGTCTTCAAGATTTCTCACACTTACCTCTTCAGCTTCTAGGCCACAGCCTCCAAGGCATCTGCAGTCTTCGGGTAAGGCTGTCTCTAGTCTGTACCATGGGATCTGCTGTATGAGTGTAACATATTAAGCTGTGATCTCTTGTATTAATATTGTAGCGTGTCCCGCTGAACAGGGTTCGACGCTGTGAAGAACGACACTCGGGTGCAACTTACTGTTCTGGTCACAAAAATCTCTGCTTCATTCTGTCGTAATACTGACAGCACCACAATGTGCTCTTCCTATAAGATCTAAACATGGCGCCTGTCGGCAGGGACTGCGCAGGCGCGAGGCGGGAAAACCGCGGGCCGTTCGCATACCATAATTTTGCCTGAAAAATGTATTCAGTGCCTTCTTTTGTAGCCTTTGAAATTGAACGGCTCAAAATAACTTCATGTAGGAAAGTTATTTCTATGTGTTTGAATAAAACAGGGCTGGAGTCAGACATCGAAGACAATAATTTCTAATTACAGGCCATACTTCTGCTCGAACGAAAGAGAATAAAACATAGTATCCCAGTGAGATGTGTGTGTGTCTCCCTTCCGCAGATGTCAAATTCAACAACAGGTAAGTGTTTCTGTAGTGGAGCTCTCAATGAGTCTGAGATGATGCATGTGTGATTACTTGTCCATCAATTTGCTGCATCCAAGTGGATCTAAATATGTTGGTAAGCTCATGATGCTTGATCACGAAAATATACTCTTTCAAGTTGTACAATCAAGGGATCAGTTCTATTGGGTTTGGCTTTTTGAGGCCTGAATGAATTTTTGATAAGCTTAGTAGTTTTAATTTACATCCTCGAAGAAATAGCTGGCCAAGATTATCAGCTTCGTGAGTCTGATATTGCAGGGCAGTCAAGTTGCTGGCCAAGTTATCTGGATCTTCTTCATGCCGCTTAATTCTCCCGCCACATAACCCAGAGGACGGAAGAGTACCCGCACTATGCTTCCCTCACTTATTTTTTTGTGCAGGCTACTTCGGCAACTCCAAGTTGCAAAGCGACAAGACCTCTTGTGCTGCCAGAAAGTTTGAGAAGCTGGAAGCCGGTAGAAAGTTCTTGCATTTTTTGCTGCCAGGAGTGATGGTTGCACAGCTTCTGACGGGTGATAGTGCTGTGAGGTCCTTCCTGGGTGACCAGGCGGCCTTTTTCAAGGGATGCCCAGCCTGCCCCAATCCGCGGATGCCTCCAGAAAACGTGAGGTACACAAAAAAGCTCGCCCTTCAATCAACCTGGCTGGCTTCCCACGGTCAGCGGGTTTTCCTTCTCAGTGGGTGAAATTGCAAATCAAAGCTTCAGATCGCATGTTGGAACGTGCAAACCCTCCTTGACAACAACACCATCCTCCGCTAAAGACGAACTGCTCTCCTTGGCAAGGAGCTCGATGCTTTAGGCGTGGACATCGCTGCGCTCTAAGAGATGAGGCTCCCCGACATAGGAGAAAAGAGGGAGAAGATCCACACCTTCTCCTAGTCTGGCAACCCCAAGGATCAAAGCTACAGCTAGGACACTGCTGGCACTTTTTTGCCATTGCTTATCGGTTGCTCCCCCGGCTGACTTAAATGCCTCGCCCAATGTCTGACCGACTGATGACCCTACGACTTGCCATCTCCCCCACCACACACATGACCTTGGTCAGTATGTATGCTCCGACGATGACTTACGACCCTGCGCAGCTTCTGTCTACTCTCAACTCAAAGAAGTGTTGCAGAACACCCCCAGCACAGATATATGCAGTTGTGGTGCTTGGAGACTTTAACGCCAGAGTCGGA
The DNA here is from genome assembly GCF_054643075.1 of Acanthaster planci. NCBI lineage: Eukaryota > Metazoa > Echinodermata > Asteroidea > Valvatida > Acanthasteridae > Acanthaster > Acanthaster planci. The sequence goes on from NC_141779.1 coordinate 19,603,503, forward strand.
CACAACTAAGATGTATGGCCAAGAGTCCTAGGCAGTTTTCGATCTTAAAACAGCAACGAAGAGCTCCTACTGCAACTGTGCAACGAGTTTTCACTCACAGTGGCCAACACCCTGTTCAACGTGGCTGCTCGTCATTTCTCATTGAGACAACCAAGGTCTGGACACGCTCATCTTCTGGACTATAGTTTGATAGGCCAAAACAGAACCCTACCGGACGTGTGCATCACTAGGACCGTGAGAGGCACAGAACGTGGTACTGATCACTACATGATCAGATACCGACTCAAGGTCTCCATCTATCACCGGCTTAGACATAGATAAGCCCCTGGCCCAAGCATGAAGCTCATCGTTAGTCGACTCAAGAAGTCCAGTGCTAGGGAAGACCTTTCCACTATCTTTTGTCAGCACTTCTCTCCTGCTACCAACTCCGCTGCCGCTGATAAGTGACAGAACTTCAGCTCTTTTCTTTACAAAGCTGCTACAGAAGTACTGGGGCATCCAAAGCTCAGGAATCAGGACTGGTTCGATGACTCTGATTTCCACATCTCATAGCTTCTTGAAGACAAGCGCAAAGCCTACCAGGCTTGTCTCTCCAAGCCCAGCTGCCAAAGATCCAGATCTGAGTTCACTAGATTGAGGGTAGAACTGCAATGCCAGAGACATGGAAGACCAGTGGTGGGATCAGAAAGCTGAAGAAATCCAGAGAAGATATTGGAGACCAGAGGCTACAACCAAGCACTGAAGACTATCTCTGACCATGGAGGAACTGCTTGCAGTTGATGACACTACCCCCTTGACTGAACAGGGTGATATCCTTGAACAATGGACATACTTTGTCCGGCTCCTAAACCAAAGACCAAACGCTAATATCGCGATTCTCGACAGAATCGCTCAGCGTCCGGTGCTTCGCAGTGCTGACGATCCTCTGCTCAAAGTGCGACAGGCCATACGAAACCATGCAAATTGATGGTATCCAAGTGGAGATCTACCAGAGAGGGGGAGGACAGATCACTCATGCTCTCTATGACGCCCTCTCAGCTATCTGGAAAGAGAAGTCTGTGCCACAGGAGTTCCAGGACGCTGCCGTCATCCATATCTCGAAGAAGAATGGCAACAAGCAAGATTGCAGCAACTACAAAGGCATCTCACTTCAGTCAACCGCTGGCAAAGTGCTTGGCAAAGTGATGCTGAAGCGCCTCAAACCATCCTCGATGCAGTTCTCCCTGAATCGCAGTGTGGCTTCCCCAGTTCCAGATCCCGATCAATGTAGTCATCACATCTTTACATCAGCTGCAAGAGAAAGCCATCGAACAGAACGCACCCTTGTACATCGTGTTATTCGACTTTACCAAAGCTTTTGATACAGTGAACATTGAGTGTCTTTGGTATTTTCTGAGGCTGTAGTGAAGGCATCGTCAGCTTCATCTCTGAGCTTCACACTGGCATGATGGCCCAAGTCTCCCTCAACGGCACGCTCTCAGACCAGTTCATTTTGAACCAAGGCGCCAAGCAAGGCTGTGTGTTGGATCCCTCCCTGTTCTTAAACTACCTCAGTGTTGTCCTACAAATGTGTTTACAGCATGGTGGCGTTCATCTCAGTACACGCTTGGATGGAAAGCTGTTCAACATCAGCCATATTGAGTCATGCTCCCTCCTCCTCAACACACTGTCTACGCCTACCCAGAGCTGTCTCTTGACGGAAACCAACTTTAAGCTGTGCACAGCTTTACCTACCTTAGCAGCACAGTCTCCAGTGACAACACCCTGGAAAAGAAGAGGAGAGGCGTATCAGTGCAGCCACAGAAGCTATGGGAAGCTCCAGTCTAAGGTCTGGAAGAAACATGGCATCCGGCTGACAACCAAGTGCAAGGTGTACCGTGCAGTGGTCCTCACCTGCCTTCTCTACTCTCTTGAAACCTACATCGTGTACCGTTGCCACATCAAGAGACTCCAGCGCGGTCAGATGTACCAGCTAAGACATCTCAAGATCCACTGGCAAGACAGGATTAGCGACGAGGAAGTAATAAAACGAGCAGGCATTCTCAGTGTTGAGGCACTACTCACGCAGTGTCAACTGCGATGGAGTTGCCATGTAGTCCGCATGGAAGACTTGCGGCTTCCCAAAGTTGTCTTCTTTGGTGAACAAGTAAAAGGTGCAAGAAGCGGAAGCAGGCCGGAGCTTAGATTCAAGAACTGTCTCAAAAGACATCTGAAGGCCTGAGCCATGGACGTCGACTGCTGGGAGGACAGAGCAAGCGACCGTTCAAGGTGGAGATTTGCAATCAGGATTCCGCTTCCCTCATCGATGACCGTTTGGCTGAGGAGTCAGTGTAGCGTAGTCAAAAGTGTGCTGCTGCTAGGGCTGCCTCGGTCGCCAATAGTGAAACGCGCACCCTTTACTTTTGCTGCCGCCACTGCGGCAGACGATGCTCTCAACACATTGGGCTGTACGCCCATGGACGACACTGCCGAAGTCGCCGTACTCCTCTGGAGTGACATCGAAGAGAGAGGGGGAGGGGGAGTGAGAGACTGTTATCTCTACTTTTCAAGTGTTCCAACTGTATTGTTTTGAATCTACATATATAGGCCAGATTAATTAAAAAGAGAATTTTTTTACAAGCGAAAAATGGTTTCCTAGAATTTTGAGACTGGAATTCTTCAACTGTGTTTAAATTTGCCCATAGTTTATGGAATGCCTCTGTTTTGAATAAGATCTGATGGTCTATTCGTTTATATGCCTATGTTCGCCCGTATTAAGCGTATAACTCAAACGCCAGCGCCGCCAATATATCCACCTAACTGAATGCGTTTCCAAATGTTTGAAAATCAAGATCAGTCAAGATGCATAACCAAAAAAGCCCAACCATCAACGATAATAACCGAATGTTGCCGGCAACGTGTACCCAATCTTTTTCTTTTTTTTATTATAATTATTTTTATTATTAACCTTTTTTTGGAAAAAGGCTGATTTCATTTGTTTTTCTGCACGTGATAGTGGGCGATACGGGACCATTAAATTAAAGTATTATAATCAGATTCCTCAGATATCGGATCGAGACTAGCTTGCAAAAAGTCAAAAGCAGTTGTCAGAGCTGAGGGCGCTCTGTGGTAATAACAGAAACAGCTATTAATCACTGACGTCTTTGGACAAGACCGTGCAATGGGTATATCAAGTTATTTCAGGCATATCAGCATTAAACGTGCAGGTCAAGCCAGGCCCGTGCATTTGACGTATTGCATCATAATTTTCAGAACGTTGCACACCAGTGGAAAGAAACACCCAAAAAGTAAGCTATTCTTCAGACCCCCCTCCCCGATAAGTCGTAATGATGTTGTTAATGCCAAGAACACTGCAAGTAACCCCACCAGTGTGGCCAGGAAATTGCTGTGCTGAGCGCATATAAGGCGCAGTAATATCCAGGCCACGCCAGTGGTGGGCTAGTCTTCTATCAACGTTGCCGTATCACAGTTTTCTCGGGTTTCTGACCAGCCAAGTTAACCATTTCGACAATCTGAGAGTAGGCAGAGGCACAGCAGGTGACGTGGCGTAATGATTCACTCATTGGCCGAGGCGGGTCCTGGATTATTAAGCTTGTAAAAGACAGCAATGTAATGGATCACCTTACCATGCCTGTTCTGTCCCTGTGTATTTCCTGCCATATCCCTCTTTGACGCAATGGGTACAGTTGTTTGTCACCGTATGGTTAATGCATAGAAAAATGGGTTTTATTCGTTAAGTCAAAACGAGTTCAAGTGCGTTGATGGTTAATCGACTTAACCGGTGTGTTAAAGGAATCTGTTCATATAGATAAACTACTCACATATTATAATCCTTAGCAATACGTTGTCCCAGCAGAATGCTGGAGAAAGTAAACGTTTGCCGGTAGATAGAATTGTTAATATCATGACCAAACAGAAAATAACTTTTCTTTATTGTTTTCTGCGCAGTGGCACAGTACAGATTGCTGTATTTCAACATAAAAGGTATGTTAATATGTCGGACAACTTTTCGCCCAAACAGCTCTGAACACTCACTAAAGTTGGAGAACTGTGTCCCCCAGACGAACTTGAAGCAATGTATGTTCACCTTTTCCATGCAGATTCAATGAGTCGGTCATCATGCATGGTCTGTGAAACTTCATTTTGATCACAGAGCTGCGCGTTTGGACATCCTCCATTACAGGTTACATCATTCTTTCCGGCAACGTTATGCACATATTGATGTTTAGGGTTAATCATTCATTGAGTGGTACATGTGGTCCATTCAAGTCTACGTGCTTTTTTGTCGAGTGCACTCTACGTTTTAGTATGTACCTGTGGTGGTTCCCCACCCCACCTAAGAATATTTATTATCCTCGGACGGGCCTACCCGTTGGCAGCACTTTACCGACGAGTAAGGCTTGAAGAGCTCTCTGCCTTTACAAGTTATTGTGGCGTTTTATTCCCACGAGCCAGCCTAGGTCTCGCAAGTCTGGGCGAACTGTTACCTAGTGTGGGGCAATTCACCTGACCTAAACTTAAACTATCGGGCTTAGCGCTTGTGTTTGACGAGCAATCTAAGTTCCAGGGGTTAGGGGTGGATTTGGCGGAAATATACCACCGATTGGTAATTGATTTGGTGACCCGGTCGACCGACACAACAATGAGCATGTGCGTGAACAAGATGTTATACCGGCAAGATCAACTGGACTTATTTAACATACTTTTTTTTAGCTTATACAACCACTATATTTACACAATGGGAATTACTTATTTTATACAGAAATTATAAAGGAATAACACAAAATACAATTACAAAAGACCACCTTAATAATCCTCACTCCGCAAAGTGCCGCCAATAGGCCTAATCCACAATCCGCAATCCATACTCTGCGACCTCTTACCTGTATCCGTAACCCGCATTCCTCACTCGGGTGATTGCGCCCAAGATATCTGCGGATATTGCCAGTGCTAATTAAAAAACCCAAACTAACAGGTAACTCAGGGCGTCTGCCGACACTCGATGGTTGCCCAGTTGTTCACCACTTCCCTAGACGGTAACCTTCGGACAACCCTCGACAACTCTGCCCACAACTATACCCACGCAATATTGTTCTACCCACGGTCCTTTCTGACCGATACTAAGAATAGTACCAGCCCAAACTCCATGTGATGTATGTTGTTTTCGAATGGTATTGTTGCTTGGTTGCCATGACAATCACGTTGATTTTGAGCTGGTAACCTTTGTTTTTTAAGCAAGATTTTTTGCTCTTAAGGAAATTTGTGCTTAAGCAGTTCTAAGAAATTGGTCCCTGGCCACATCGCGCGCGGCAGGACACAATCTATACAAAACATAAACTTGCGCCAGTCCCGCGCTGCCTTAATCATGTACGTTTACATTGGGAATCACTCACGGATTAAATCTAATGTCCACGGGTGCCAATACAGTGGTCTCGTGCATTCTCTGTGCGTATACAGAGATAAGAATGATGTCATCTTAACTGAAACCTAAACTTGTATGAGCCATTTCGTCACATCATTAAAGTGAAGGGAAACACACAAGAGCTATACGTAAACCACTCTCCGCTGATTTAGTCTGGTCCTCTCTTTCAATGGATACAACACAAATAATGAGATAGATTCACTAATATGCATTACTCTTATAATTTTATGCAAATTACTAAAACCTCTCTTTAGGCCTATCAACCCAATTAGAACACTTACAGTGGAGGGTTATCAACAGAATCAACCTCTACACTATAAACCTGTTAATTATCGCACATCACAATAATTATGTGAGCACAGCACTTGGAAACTCGCTCAGTAGAACGGGTGCACTTCGACTCCGCCAGCGAAGGCCAACAACAAATCGGTTGAAAGGTTCAAGATATACCCCCTCAGTGTAACTTACGCCGCTTACCTCGCAGAACCTTTTTCAGCGTGGCAAACTCAACAACGTCCCGATAGCAACTGTCACGAACGTGTGGTTCGTGATTGCACCTTAGGGCGCGTTTGATATTGTACATTTACTCCAGAATTATACTCAACAACCATGAATTAGCTGCCCTGGCAACTCGTTCCATCACATAATCTATTATGTAAATCGGGCTGTTTTCCAACAAGGCGTATCTTTCCCAATTTACAGACAGACCTTCCGACCTTAAATTTAAATTTTAAATTCTTTAAAACTTCCCCATGGATTTTGAAGGAGGGTATAGTGGTAGGGTCCTTTCATGAGTAAGTTTGTTTATGTCTTAATTTCCCAAAGGTATTCCAGAATGTTCTAATGACATGTACGTTTTATTACATTGTGCTGTTAACCTTTTACCTAATAATCAAACACAATCTCTGTAATTGTTGGTTAGTCGTTAAGTGTTTTTCAATCGTTGCTGTGAAATTACTCATTTTAGTTTTGTGCTGGAAAAATGGGACGCAAAAGCGAACTCTAAACTTAAGCCAACCTATGAATTGCTGATCTCTGGAGAGAAAAGTCGCAAGAATCTCAAATAATTGAGACGAATGATACAGACGTCTGAGTTTCAAAGGAGAAGAAAAATGATGACCAGACTTCATTACATATGTCAAAACCAATCAAATCTTAGAAACCAATTAAACTAACTAAAGCCAAACAACTCAAACAAAGACACTTTAATAACTAAAGGTAATTATATCAAAGACTAAAATCAGACACAGTCAGCACAGTTTATACTGATTGTGTACCATATCAGTTTAACCACAGTCACATACCGTAGACTCTAACAAGTGGCTTTAAAATGGCAGACGGAAATTCAGTGTACATGTCATAAAAGAGTTAAGGCAAACCCAAAATCCACTGTTTAATTTGGAGCTTTGAAGAAGAAAGTCGCACCAAATGCCAAAAAGTAAGTATAGGTTCTGGCTAGGAGTAAAAATAACACCGAAAACACGTGATTCTTGAAGGATACAGTGAACATAAGCCTTGACAATAGCAGACTAAATACATTTAGAAACCGCCAAAAACTAGTGTGGTTGACATATGAGCTTGTACCTTCTCGTTACACAAAACAACTCTGAACTCTTGTTGGAACTATATCCACTTACTTCCCCGGGGGATTTTTTCCTCAGATATACAACAAATTAAATCTAAATGTTTTAAAAACAAATACAGAGGGGGAACTACACTTAGACATTAGAATATGTTAACACATTGGGAAAAATAACTAAAGTGAATTAGCCTTATCAAGTTTGCGGTGATCAGTTTCTGTTACTTTCCCACCCCATTTTCCCTGGCTCTGTATGTCAGGCAAGGCCCAGCTGATCCGACTGCTGCTACACGACCAAGGCATTGCATTCAGCGATGAGATCGTTCTCAAGAAAGACTGGCTAGCCATGAAACCTACGGCAAATTTGGTAAAAGAAGTTATTTTTAAAACTGGCTCGTTCGGTTAGCGGATTAGATTTCAAAATCCACGTGCACATTTTATAGACCAAGGGGAGTTGATTTACCTTGAAAGTCATACCCTTTTTATTACATAAATTGTAACTGGTAATAATACTTGATCTGCATTGCAAAAATTGTAAAGCTGTACTTGCTAACCTAACAGCCAAGCACTCTTGATTCAAAACTTAAAATGCGATGTTTTCCAGACTACAGGAAAACCATTATGAAGAAGTATGATTACCTCGCATGTATCCCCCAAAAGTATGGAAGAGCGGTGGTGTGTAAAAATGCTTTTGTCCAGCTGTCAATTTACATTTCTACGTTTCAAATACAAACAGTTGATCAGATCTCTGTAAGTTTCATGCACTGATGACATTCACCTTTAGGTATACAGCCTCAGATTGTTGTCTGTGCTCCACTTAGCGAATTAAATTTGACGGCTCAAACCTCAAAAGCTGAATTTTTATAAAGCTGCCACACAGATTTGCCTTTTTGAGAACCTCTCTGAGTATTGCTTTCCATCGCCAATTTCTCTTATGCTACATCATTCTGTATTTCATTCAAACCGATCATCTTCGATTTATATGAATAATTGTCCACGAATCTGTTGTTTCGTCAGCTAAGAATGTATGTTGTACCCGTGCCATGATAGCCCTATTAGTGTGTAGACTTGAATGTACCGACCCGCTCTGACATATTACAATGTCGTATGTTAACGTCTAATTGCAACGTCTTTATACTCATGCATTATTGTCAAAGCTCCATGCCAAGAGCCCTTTTAGTGTCAAACTTAGTTTTGTCGTGTACATGACAGAAAAGCATTCAGCCTGATGTTTTTTGGTTTTTTTTTTTTATTTTTACACAACCAACCCGGCAAGCTTTTGCTTAACTACATACTTTAGTCTGGCAGGAGATATTTTGTGCTGAAGGTTGGACTTCTAGTTTTACCACCTTGGCTTTCTTTCAGGCGTTTGGCCAGCTACCAGCGTTCTGGGATGGTGATTTCCATTTGGTTCAGACAGGAGCCATACTGCGTTACCTGAGTCGCAAACATGGTAGGATTTGGGGTATTTTAGGCCAAAAGTAGACCTAGACGCCGTGCTACTGCCTTTCCGAACTTAGTTAAAATGACCGCGGCAATAGCACGACAATAACTGGGCAGTTGCACTAAACGCCAAACTGAAGTAGGCCTAAAGCTTTATCGTGCCATTACCATTTTGAACGATAGTGTGGCACACCCTGTGGAGTGGAAAGGCTTGCCGTGCAGAATGCAATTTGCCTAGCCGAGGACCTTGCTATTGCCCTGCTGAACTTTAAATTTACTTGAATTATTTGAGTTCGGCACAACAGTAGCGTGCATTGTGTTCTATAGACGACAAAATTGCCACGACGCAACGCTATGACGACTTTGTCGCGTCGTGAGGTTGCATCGTGCCGTGTCGTTAAGTTGCGTTGTGCCGTCGCTCGTTGCGTTGTACCCTTCAGCCGTCGCGTCGTGCTGATTCGTGCAATCGCTTTGTGCTGTCGCCGTCGCCTCATTAGTGGTGGAAATAAGGGGCGCCCTTAGAGACGGATAAGTTTCATACCAATAGATACCATTACATGATTACATCTTGTAGGAGCTAAGTTTCATACCAATAGACGCAATCACATAATTACATCTTGTAGGCCTTTGGCATGCACATCTTTCAGGACTTGAGACATAAGCCCTCTATGATGCCTATTGGCTGTGATGGTCACCAGCCATATTTCAAGGCATGGCGACACGATACGATGGACGACGACACGACGCGACAGCACGACACGACGGTACGACGACACGACTCGATGGTATGACAACAGTACGCGAAAGCACTACTGTACAGCAGGACGCGACAGCCTAACCCACACTGTATAAAACCATACAATAACAGGCGTTCCAACGAGACGATGCGACTCTGCTACGGCAAGATGAGATGTCACAACGGCAAGACACTCCTGCACGACGAGACTGCATTAAGAAACAACACGACGCGATGCCACAACGCGACGGGATGAATATCCTTATTACCAGAGTTTTTCTCCAATTGACCATATTTGAAAATGAATGTTTTGTACCTACGGTAACCACAACTCCCCTTTCAAGCTGATATTAGGAAGACACTGCAGTAGTGCAGGACGCATATCGCTCCTCATCTTCATATATTTAATGTAACTCGCAATCATACATCAATTTCAGACTATTATAATTGGTGTAATTTCTCCAGTTTTGTGATATATAGACTTTTACCCCCAATTTTTTTTAATTTTTAGATGCTTCAAGAATTGATGCAGGATGTTTCGAAATTTTTTCAAAATACATACCTTGTTACTCGTATTATGTTAAATGCGCTTTTGTGTCCTACCATTTTTAGCACATTTTAATTATTTAAAGTATTTACATGCAGGCTCTTGAAAATGTATTGTTTATGACAAGGGAATAGAAGTAGCTGTAGAATTGCACTAACGTTTTCTAAGGAAGATTTTCAATGAACCACTTTTGGGTTATCAATTTGACAGTTTTTGAACAAAAACCCCTAAAGTTAACATTTTGTATGAAATTGCCTCTCAGCACAAATGCCCTCTATCAGGAAAATATAAAATGAAAATAAAATTGCAAATACGCACTTTTCAATGCGATTAACCAAAAAGGGATGTCAAAATAGTTTTGAGATATTTCAGAGAAGAAACTGTTGGGGAAGAAACGTACCACATGTTATGACCTTGCAATCACCAGGTTTTTAATTTTTTTTTTGCACTTTGTACGAAACATTAATGTAGAGATCTGGGAATTCCCCATTAATTTAGCGAATTGTGTGACCTTTGAACCTTGTGCACGTATTCAAGGCGTGATTGGCCCACGTGGGTGCACAGAATGTACAGTACAAGGATTTTTCTGTAAGTCTTGCCTGTCGGCCGGAAGTGGCCTACAATGTGATACTTTTTGGCGGCACTGAAGTTGGGCGAGTTTCCAAGTTTTTTTCGGGAAAGCTGTGTGCTGTGGGAGACGACTGGGTGGATGGACGTTGTAATGGCTCGGCCGGGAATCACATAGATTAGCACCGGTTTAATTATCCAAGCAGTTGTGATTATAAAAGAAATCCAGTCCGCTTGAACACCCAAGTCTTTCAGTGTCTGCTGAACTTTCTTTTTTGCCTGCCTGGCCTCCAATTCCCCCTTCAGTGGCGGACGGACCGCCGCCCCCAGCGGGCGCGCAAGCGTTGCCGCTACATTAAGAGAAGAGCTGTTCACGTATTCATGTTTTTCTTTTCAACCCCTTCAATTGTAGACAAAGCAATCATATATAGTTGTTTGTTTTCTCTTGTTATCGTATCTTTTTGTTTCATGTTGACTTTTCTTGATTGTTGCTCTCTCAGTTCAATTTATGCTTGGGCAGAGTATTTTCTTTTAGCAAGACTGCCTGTTTACTCCAGTACAATCACAGTGATAAATCACTTATTCGCTTAGCAGAATTTCTCTACACAATTCCGAGACAGACCTTACCACTCAAGAGCTCCATTGTTCTGATTAAAAGTTGCATCCTTACATGTGTCTCACAAGAGGAACATTCAAAACCGTTTTGACTTTGTTGCATCTTTTGCTACAGGTACATATGGATCCAGTGACACTGAAGCATCTGTAATTGATATGGCTTATGACGGAATTGAGGATTTCTACCAACGTTATATTCGTATGGTGTATGATGACTTTGTAAGCACATGTGTACTTAAAACGTATATGTCTCTTCTTTGCTATAACGACAGAAATATACATAACCAGTATCACTCAGGAAGTGTGTGTAAACTGCAAAATGTAAGTCTATGTACACAAAATATTCTCTCTTTTTTTCGTAAGTTTGTCTTTTTGGAATTTTTGTCATTCTTTCAAATTGGCAACTTTGGGGCCATCCGTAAATTGAGTTTTGCTCAACAATGCCATCAATAGTACAGTACTTACCCATGTGTTAGCATTGTGGCGATCGCTTCTTTTTCTTGTTGTCTGCTACCCAGTCAGGCCAGCCCACGTCAGCGAGTGGTCTACCTTTAGCGTACTGGTGACACTGATCTGTTATGGCGGTACTTTATCGCCTGGTCGTAGCACCCTAATTGTGCCAACCATAACCAAGCTTCAGTTTAGGCCTCAACAAACGGGGACAATAACATCGGGGCAGATGCAGTTCATAGAGGGCCCCACTTTTTTTATTCACAAGAAGTGCCTTCACAAAGGCGTTTCTCCTAAACTATACCGTACTCCGGCACAACAACCTTTAGAAACTACAGTGAATGTGAATTACCCATTCCACCAAGATTCGAAATGGACAATGATTGACTAATTTTCAGAGCGACAATGTGATTAGCGATAAGTGAGGTGAATTATGTCTCGATTATTTACATTACTATGCCACACTCAACCATGCCACACTCGCACTTGAATACAGGCCTTTCCACGCGCTTATGCACAAATAGGTTTGCTCATGTCGACCACCAGGTGGAAAGAGAGAGCGAGTCACGTTGCCGCGGGTTTTTATAGGGACTGCTAGGCTAAACTGGTACACTGTAATAATTATTCAGACAGACATATCTAGCAGCCAACTTTGGTACACTTAAAATTCAAAAGGCGGTTTCGACACTACATTGCGTTACAGTATTTGAATTAGTTAAATTAAGGTTGTTCGCCGACTCTGCAGTACAATGAGATCAAGAACAGCACAAGGACCAATATCAAGCACTCTACGTTCCTGTAGCCCCCCTTGAATAGTTCAGGCAACCCGGGACGGCTTCCTCGTACATAATTCAGCATAGATCAATACAGGTACGTGTTGTATTTTTCTCTCAGCAGGAAAACGGCAAAGACAAATTTTTGGCCAAGACAGCTCCAAGTCTGATCCTTCCAACTTTACAGGTAAATTTAGGGCTTTAGTTGAAGGTGTATCCTAGATGCTTTTTTCCCATTGACAAGTTCAAATCGAGGTATGTGACACAAATTTTCAACTTAGTTAAATATCATGTGGATTATCTCTTTTGTGAGTATGTGTGGTTCTGAAAAGAACCGGTACTCTACGTTTCGGACAGTGAGTGCTCTGTCCGTCGACTTTGCACGTGAAAGAAGTAATCCAAGCCACCGAGGCAGCCCTACGCCTTTTAGCCAAACTTGTCGCAGATGACGTCCGACTACAAATCAGCAAGCCCTCAAAAAACCTCAAGCCTGCTAAGCCTCACGCAAGAACACTCAGCCCTCAACAGTCTGCGTCAAGATAACTAAATCCACATCTTGGCTGCTGACAAAAGGAACACAACAGTCCTCATGGAAAGGAATGACTACAACTGCAAGGTGTGGTAAATCCTTAAGTCGGGCTCACACTGTCCCCTACGTGAGGACCCCACTCCCTCCTTACAGAAGAGAATAAATACCAAGCTACTCGCCTTACAACGGTCTGGAAATATTTCCATGGCCCTGTACCTTCAACTTCGAGCTTTCAGCTGAAGATGCCCCTGCTTCTTTATTCAACTCAAGGTCCATAAGCCAGATATTACCCTACGTCCCATTGTAGCATCCAGGGGAGCTCCCATCTACTACATCGCCAAGCACCTCGCCAAGATCCTGCATCCAATGGTCGGCAACACCGAACACTCTATCAAGAACTTTGAACAGTTCGCGACAGTCGTCAGAGCCTTAACCCTACAACCCAACGACATCATGGTCAGCTTCGACGTGGTGTCCCTTCCACAAACGCCTGCTACATTTCACGAGAATGCCTGGATCGAACAGACCACTCCAGCTCAGATCTAAAACCTATTCATCACTTGCACAGCATCCAGGGGCTTCCATTGGTGTGACAAGTTATTTGAATACCATAGGAACCTCTATTGGATCAACTATATCCTGGTTCTTGCCGACATCTTGGACCAATTCGAACAAACAACCATTACAACAGCGGATCTCCGCCTGAGAGTATGGCTCAGACATGTCGAGGATACGTTTGTCATATGGCATCACAGTCATGACAAACTAGGGGCCTTCCTGGAACACCTCAACGGAGTTAATGCCAGTTCACCAAGGATCAAGTAAGAGACGGCACAAGCTCCTTCTTGGATGTGGATGAGTCCAGGCGATGCGATGACACCCTCGCCCGCATTTTATACCGCAAACCAACTCACACGGATCGCTACCTCCAAAAGCGCTAGTTTTATTAGTTTTATCATCCCAAGATCATCCAGTAGCATCAAGCACAACTCATCACCAGTATCGAGCAATGGTACCCCGACGTATACGCGAGGCCATCGAGATAATCAAACACAAGCAGTCCCCCGAGACAATCGGCACATCGGTACCAGTGACATCTGGCGCCCCATTTGTCCAATGGGTCTCCTATACCCATAGACACTTCCCCCATCATAATCTGCCCCATGGGTCTCCTATACCCCAAGTACCCTCCATTCTCTAGGTCGTATACACAAACTGACACGCAAGGAAGAGCAGCCTCAGGTCCACCTACCGCGTCCAGAGACAGTTCCCGCCTTAAATCTTCAATACCTATGCAGCTAGAATCCCACTCCACCACGCCCCTTCGAGCACGCACAATACTTAAAGTGAAGCCGAAATGAATTTTTCGTCGACACATTTTATTCTGTATCTCTGCACTTTTCTTCAATGTATGAAAACCCTTACACACTCTTATTTGGGTAAATTCGTTGAAAAATGCCACTTTTAAACAATCAAAATTATCCATGTTTTCTCAGACAACCGAGGGCGCTGCTGCAGTGAAGTCATCTAGGGAAGACATGGTTCACTGCATTGGTATTTCTGTTCAAATTGTGAACCCAGAATTTACAAACTCAAAACATTTCTGAGAGAGGGATTGATGATTTCTTATTGTTATGCACGTAACCAATAATGAATCAGTAAAGAAGAGAAAAATTAATCCAGGAAAATCTACAAAACCTGTAAACCGCCCAGCAACAGATCCCACAATTCTTCAGTAAATAAATTGTCTCCTGTGTCTGTAGACGGTGCTGTGCATGCGTGGCATACAAGTATACATAGTGTGAACCTCTGCACAAACGATGTCCACATAATGTAGGGTATGATGGCTGGGTGGGTGAGTTTGTTTCTGCATTCAATTGGGGACCTTGAACAATAGAGGACAATAAGGTCCCCGATTGACAGAGGGTCCCCGATTGACAACTGTGTACAAAACATATGGGTGGTCTTCTAAAAAAGTTAAAGTACAAACAAAAGAGGAACAATGGGGGTCCCCAGTTAGAGGTAAATACACAATTGTGTGTGTGTATGTGTGCGTCTTCGGTGTATACCCAGATTGTATGTGTACGGTGAGAACTAATAAAAAATGCATGAATCCAGATAAATATTTGTATTGCCATAATCTAGTCTTTCATATCATTAAGGATCGTCTTCTGATTCGTGAAGTCATGTGATCTAAGCCCACATTTTTTAAAATAAATATACGCCATCCTAACATCGATTGTCATCGGTAGCTTCGTTAATAATGGTTTAATAATTAACAAAAACGCTGATGACCAGGTTTTAAGCCGATGGTGGGCTCTAGGAGTAATAACCGATATCTCTTCCAGCAGACCATAAGTTTGAGCTTACTGTTATTATTTTGTTGTACAGTTTGTGTCATTTTGAACACTGAATGCCAGTTATATTATTATCTAAAGATCCTTACTCGTGAAGGATCATAATGATACTTGGACATTGAAAATTACTTGTTCATTTGAGTGTGCGTCTTCTATAAGGTACATGTAGCCTTTATTAAGTAAGCTATGATCAGGCTTGATTAATTATTATATAATATTGATGACATCTTGTAACGATAGGAGACGATAAAAACCTAACGCTTCATTTATGAAAAGAAGTGGCTATTTATAGGGTGTATTATCCTTATTGTTTGCTGCAAAAATTGCAGGTGGAAACTCTGCCCAAATAGAAGCAATCCTCTGACTTTCCGTGCTAGGCCCGCGACCAGCCGAATCGTCCTTACCTTGTGAAAGCACCGTCCGTCTTGCGACAAGAACTTCTGGTTGTTGGGTGACGCTTGCCCTGATTCGAGTCAAGAGGGAGGCCCTCATTACAAGCACTCAAAACCAAACTTTAACTGACTTCAACACTAACAACAGTGGGCCCATTCATTTTTCCCCAGCAAGATTGGGATTATTTATCGTGTATCTATTAATTAATTACTATTTTATTCATTCATTATTTTCTCCTAGCTTAGGATTACTTTCTTTACTTTCTTATATATTCATTTAAGCGAGCTTTATACTATTATTTGATAAGTAGCCAGGATAATAGTATCACTTTTGGTTGAGATTTGGTTTGACGATTAAATAGCTAGAACAGTGGCTCGGTCCAATTTGAATGTAATTTATAGTCTGTAAAAGTTCAAAAGACGAATTTGATTCCTTCAACCGGCCAGTGAAACGTAACCCATTTCAAAGTAATTCATTCTAAATTAATGTTGGTCATTGTGTAAATAATTGTAAATAGCCTTGTAAATAATAAAAAAATATCTGTAATTATTCAAGAAGAAATTGAATATATTAACATAAATTATTGAAATGTCCACAAACTTGCAGGTGGAATAACTAACTCCCCAAAATTTGTACTTGAATCCTGTGGAAGTTGTGACAAAAACGCAGGACTTTTTTGTGTACAAACCACTCTGAGATGATATCACTGTTTTGCTCATGAATATGAAATACTCATTAGCATAAAAACCAAAAAGATATTAGAATACCCTTTGAAATAGTGAAACCAAAGTTGAAAATAAGGTATACTGAGGCCCAAAGGTGCATTTTGCAGGTTTGTAATCAAAACATCGATTGCAGCTACACCTTAAGCAAGCACTCAAGTTGGAATCCAACAGTCTTCTGACAACAGACAGAGCACTCACTGCCCAAAACATAGAGTATCCGCCGGTTCTTTTCTGAACCACACATACTCACAAAGAGATAATCCACATGGTGTCTCCAAAAACTTCCTACCTATCGTAGATCCACCGTGCAAACACTCAAACATTGTCTTATTTAAACACCTCCCTCACTCCTGGAAAGAGGAGGAAAAATGTTGGAAAATGCACCAAAAAAGCCGGAGAATCACTTGCATATACCTGTACGTTTGTGGTCGCAGGATAGAATAGTCTATGAAACCGTTCAATGCCGTACCAAACAACAACCTAGGAACAGGTTTTGAAATATTCCCCTGGAGCATAAAGTACTCATTAACTGAATGAAATAACATGGTGTATAATTAAGGAGTCAAACAAGAGTCAGCTTTTTAATTCAATGTAAAATCAGTTATACCTTTCAACATTTTCGTAAATGTTTTAGGTTCAGTACTCTTTTGCTTTGACATTTTCTTCTAGAAACTGCTCATGAAAAACAAGAATAATAAAGGTTTTCTTGTCGGAGACAAGGCAAGTAGTCTATATTTTCAATGAGATCCATTTGAACAATGTGCCTTAAAGATTTAATCGCTCCATAGGCCTATACGCAGATTTGACTGTTAATATAAATTTAGAAACATTTCTGTTTCTAAATTTATATTATCATGGACTACATCTACGCTTTGAATTTTCATAGTTTGAATTATTACATTTGATTTTTTTGGATAGTAATCATTATAAACAGACACACATAATTTAAAATTAAGTTAACATAATTATGCACGTTGTAAATAATGCTAAACTATAAATTATTACCGTTTTCTGGCAGTGAGAGTAACCGAGGCAGGTTGTTCTCCTTTTAATGAACAGTTTCACGTTGAAATATGAAAAAATCATATTTTTTTCCTCTTGTGTTCTTGGCCATTCAGTACTTATCTGTATTACTGTAGGCCTACCAAAAGCTTTTTAATTTGGTCACGTAGATAGGATCCAGGGTGTACTGCTAAAGTTTCTCAATTATCAACTTCTGACACTTCGTTGAAATTGAATAAAGTTTATATTCATACAACTTGCACATTTACTGAAGTAAAAAGTACAAGGACCAATTCCAAATATCCTGACTCCCAGTGGAATGCTCCTTTAAGGAACGCTGTGCGTTCCCGGTGGAAATTTGCTATACTTGTATTTGAAAATTTGGCTATTGGGATGAGTTAGCATTCACACCCACACACCCAAGTGTGTATATGCCTGCAACTGGGGACCCCCTATTGTTCCTCTTTCGTTTGTACTGACCTTTCTAGAAGACCATCCATATATTTTGTGCAGAGTTGTAAATTGGGGGACCTTATTGTCCTCTTTTGTTCAGGGTCTCCAAGTGAATGCAGAAACAAACTCATGTAGACCACCTCTCCCCTTTGGGAACACTTGACGCTCTGTTAAGGAGCAGCAGATGATCCTGATAGGAAAGCAGTATTGCCATTAGGATCAAGCAGTGCTGTGACTGGGACGTTCTTTTGCATTCTGACTTTACAAAAATCCCTTATCCTCGAAAGAACCACAATATTTTCTTTAGATGTTAAGAAGTGACTTCTACAGAACCTATTTTATTACAAGTTTGTCACGGTGCTGGAACTGAATTAAATTTAACTAAAATGAGAAAGTTTCTTGAGAATACATCTGCTCGGTGTATATTAGTGTTACCGGTATCAATATGAGATCATCACTCTACACCCTCGCTTTTAATAACCAGGGTTTATTCTCCAACGTTGTCATTTCATTTTTGGCCAAAAGTAAGATTCCTTGGCTACCATATAAATCTCATCCCCACTAGGGGAGTAGTGTTCCAGTTTGGATTGGTTTTTCTTTCTTCCCCCACAGATATCCTTTGCGGATTACCACCTGTTTCAGTTCCTGGATGCCCTGATGGGGCTCTCTGCCTCCGCTTGTCTGGAGGCATTTCCAGCCCTGAAAGTCTACTATGGATGTATCAAGGCCCGACCGGGAATCAATAATTTCCTTGCCAGTGACCTAAACAGGAACCGCACTTTCAACTATGTTGGCCATTAGTAGATTGACAACTGGTTAAAGCTTTGGCACGTCAGATTTGACTTCTTCCTCTTTTACTTTACATAACAGCATTCTACTTAGTTTATGTGGACGACCTTTATAGGAACGGTCATTATCATAAAAATAGGGCTGGGAGGTTTAAGGGCCTAAATTCCTTCAAAGCTTTGTCATCATTGCTACATTGAAATAATCAAGAACCCAAAACTGGCATTGAAATTCAGTTCAATGCAATTTGCTTGCCTGAACACTTTATTGCTGGATTATCTTGGGACCCATTAAGCTTATAATGATTTGTATCTATGTATAGTAAACATACACGTTTTGGCAACTTCAAAAATTAACTTTAAAGATTCTTTCACTTTACATGTCTTTTTGGTGAAGGCTCATAGACGCTTTACTTTTGCTAAATGGTATTTTTGTTTCTCAAAGTTTAACTTGTGGTATTTTCTCTTTGCCTTTTCCAATACAAATTTTATACACGTATTCCCTTGGAAAAGTATGTAGGCCTACATTTCACTTGCAATATGTTGTTGGTTTACAGGCTATTATGAATGAAAACTTACGTAGAAGATTGACTATAAAAACCATCGCGCACATTAAATGGATCTTTGCGTTAATTGCTAAAATTATTTTATCGCATAAACGATAAAAAGCCATTACTCTCTGAAAACGCCCAAGGGCACGCTTTGGCTTTACTTGTTTTGTTGTCATTTGGGCGCCGCCGTGAATAATCACGTGACTGGGCTGTAGCGTTTGGATGCGCGAGTTGCCTGGATACGAAGTGTCCTTATGCAAATTGATTAAACTTTAGGCCAATGAAAATGCAGTTTTCAGCGTTCCTTTCGCGTTCCTTATGGCAAAAGAAGCAAGTCTTACTCCTGGACAGCAGGTGCCAGCAGTTGCACCGAAAAAGTTTCACCGAAAAAAACATTATACCTTGTTTCTGCATAATCTGTAGGCCTACTGCAATATTCATTTCTCGATGGATGTACTGCTGTAGCGTACATATTGATACGCCGGACCCCTGAGGTGGCAGATTTTGACTTATTCCATCGCGTTTCGGCCAAACGGACCTAACGCAAGGGGCATCGCACATCTGCAGAACTTCTACACGGGAAAGGCCAATTTTGTTGGCCATCTGCGGTCGGCCTAGTCTAGGCCTAGTGTGCTTCATTAGGGCCTATCGCCGTCGGATTTACCCACTTCTACAGGCCTTGTTCGTCCTTGCCTTGGCATCGGGCTGTTGACTTCTTTGTACTTGTATACAGTTGCGGTGGATTCTATACAAGGGGGACTTCCTCCCCAGTGTTGATCTGCAAGTCTGACTTTGTGAGTTCCAGATGGAGCAATCTATGCGGCGACATACATTTTACACTGGACTTCTGCGACCTTTGGCTTAGGTTTTCATGACAATATTAACTGTCTACGGTCGACCGGCCCAGCTAGAACCCCTGCACTCCAGTGTTGCTGCGGCAAGCACGGGCCAAGTCACGATCGGGTCGGTTAGATGCATCTTCTCCCCTGCACGGGCCCAAGCCACGAGGACGGCCTAGTCGTACCAGTGCTCCAGCCGCTTCACGGACATCCAAACCCGCCACCACCACAGTCGATCATAGCGAAAAACCCAGCCAAGTGACGGAGACAGTTCCTGAATCACCGACGGCCGTTGGGGTTGGTGAGTTTCACCTTCGATCTCACCCCCAGTAGGCCTACTCCTGGTTTAGCAGAGGCGACTGCTGCTAGGGCAACTCCTGTTAGGCCTAGACCGAGTTGTAGTACTAGCAATAGTGGTAGTGCTAATGGCATCGGCGACAAATCCATCAATACTAACTCTCCTCAAGGTCCATTGCCCTTTCCGGTCGTTTCTCAACCGCCCTAAGCTAGCGCTAATACTCGCCCTGCAGTTAGTACGGGTAGCATTATTGGCACTAATAATTCAGTTGTTTCACCGGGCATATGGTTCAACAGCAGGTCGGTTCGTGACGCTGGGTCACAGCTGAATATGCAAGATGATTTACTTCACCCTTGGCCTCTTTCGTCCTCCTTAGAGAGCTGGGATCTTGATATTGAGAGGCCACCGCCGATGCCAACTTTTCATGTCTATGCACCTGTGGGTTCGCACGTTCCTCTGCACACTTGGGGAAAAAATTGGAGAAGGCAATACGTTGAAATAGCCACTCTATACAGGGAAAATTCCACGTCTGCAGTTCGCGACAAAGGCACCACCCTTACCGTGGCGGTTGAGGAAGGAAAAATGCCTTTCACACACTCATCACTTTTTGTGTGTGTTCAGCACCTAAACCGCACTTCGGAGTTGCTAAAATGTGCAGACACAGTTCGGATCGCAGCGCAACAGTTTCCATTTGGCTGCCATTTCGCCTTCGCCAAGAGGCCCTTCCAAATCGATCATGGGAGGAAAAAGATATGGAGCTATGTCTGGCGGACACTGCTGCCACTGGCATTTCACCTGCAGCTTTCTCAGGGCATGTGTCAAAGGCGGCGACGGGAAATCAAATCTACTTGGTATTCAACGGATCAACGGGCTGTCGATGGCACCCATGCAAATTCCTGCATCGTTGTAGCCGCTGTTCGAAATTCAGCCATGTTGCCCTGTTTTGCCGGTTTGGCTCTTCTTTTGCTCGTTCGCCACAAGTGGATTAGACGCGGTCAAAGACGGGGTTTCCCCACAGTCAGCGACACCGCTTTGAATGGTCGTTTGCAAGGTGGCCACTGGGCTAACACTAGCGCTGCAAACACCTCCACACAGATTAGGCCCACTTCATACGCTGGGTCCAGGACATCTGTCAAGGCAATGAATATCAGCTTTCGCACTCCCAACGCTAAAGCAGCCGTACTTCTTGAGACAAGTTTGACACATGGGTTTCAATTAGGTTTCAAGGGCCACGCCTTTCTCGGGATTCGCATTGTTAAGTTTCAGTATATCCGAAAGGCCAGACATCACGCTCAATAAGTTACAAAAAGAAATTGGCATAGGGCGGATAGCCGGCCCATTCGCGAACCAGCCTTTTTCTCATCTTCAATGTTCCCCTATGGGTCTTGTCCCGAATGAGTTTTGTCTTATACACCACTTATCCTTCCCACTCGGAAAGTTCATCAATGATTTTATTAGCCCAGACAATTGTTCAGTAAACTATGCCTCGTTTGATTCGGCAGCAGATTTAATTATGACGTTAGGTCCAGGGGCATGGCTCGCCAAGTCGGACATTAAGTCCGCGTTTCGCCTCCTTCCTGTTTCACAATTGGATTATGAATTGCTCGGCTTTCAATTTCAGGGTCAATTTTATTTTTACAAGTGTTTGCCAATGGGCTGCTCCAGTTCATGTTGACCTTCAGCACCTTCATAGAATTTCAGGCAAAAAACACGTTGCGCGTGCAGCAGGTGTAACCCATTACCTTGACGACTTCTTGTTTATCGGTCGTACCCGCAATGAATGCGCCAATTTTTCTGCTAACATTTCGTGGCGTGTGCTCGGCATTGGGTGTCTTAATTGCGGAGGAAAAAACTGTGAATTCAACACAAGTCATTACTTACCTGGGTCTGGAGATAGACAAATACGGGTACCAAACGAAAAAGTCACTTCGCTTGCATTTAGTCGACGCCCTTGGCTGAACTAAGCTCACGCTGCAACAACTGCAGTCATTGCTTGGGTCACTTAATTTTGCGTGTAAAGCCCTAACCCTGGGAAGAACATTTATGCGGCGCTTTATGGTAGCCCTTACTTCAGGGTTACGCAAGCCTATTCGCAGAGTGCGAGTATCAATAGGTCCAAAACTTGATCTACTTATGTGGCTAGAATTTTTCGAGCACTTTAATGGCGTTTCACCTTTTTGTCACCTTAACTGCAACACCAATGACAGTATCGAATTGTATACCGATGCTGCAGGTTCAATCATCCAAGTCATAAAGTGACATTTTACTCCAGGGCCTGTTCACATGTGACAAGCGTGTCAAGTGTCATGGTCAAGCACCATGACTTTTGCACATACGCTAAGGGTACAATGCCTTGGTCAGTATTATTGGTAAGCATGCCACTTTTACTTTCTTTACATGTTTTAGAATTTTAAGAATTGCATTGCTTGAACTGTTATCATTGAATATGTTCTGATCAATTGTGATAGCCAATAAAGTAGCAACGCTGTCCAAAAACACAACTTGCTTGTCTGACTTCGTTTTTCTGGGAGTAATGCAACCATTTAAAATTAAACACCTTTTTGGAAATTAAGGTGTTTCGGTCTAGTCTTCGGAAGGTGTTACCACCTGATAAACATGGTTTTTTGTGTGTTGTTATAACACTGAAATATGTTATGGTTTCTAAATCTATTTTTTTAAATTTGTTAACACATTTTTGTAACAAAAGTAAATAAATAACCACCAATACATATTTAGTTTTGGACTATAAACACCACAACACACTCATATCAAAAAGGCGTAAAAATACTTATTTTGCAGTGTTGAAAGCTACACAAATAATGCCGCTTTTATAACGTTTTGTTCTCTCCCTCAAAATTTAGATGACGGGATGGTCAATATTATTTGGGTCGCTTTCCATTGCGTATTGGAGTCATTCAAGTCTTTTCCCAAGGGGGCTTAACACTGTTTAAAATGGTACACTGAGAAAGAAATCCATCGTCATAGCATTTTATTAAACTTGGCTAATAGACAAAGTTCACATGTTGAACCCTTTTGGTAAACGTTGCCAGAGTTTTCTGTAATAAGTCACTTTTCATTTCATTTTCCCCAACAGACAAAGCCAAAGAGGAACCTTGCATCAAAACGGCGTATTCATGGCTTTTCACAAATTTTTCTCCTCCTTTGTGAGTGCTAATAAATACATAATGGTTGTTTGGAAGTTCAAAATATTCTTCACGACCAACCTTATGTTTTTCTCAAGACGAAAAACTGCCCTCTCCCTAGTAACACTTTGGGGTCAGGTAATTCTACCAAAACGTCAATGGAAAGTCAATGACACGTAGGTCTCAAGTAATTTTTCGCGAAGGCTGGCAAATCTCTCTACCTTACTTCTTTGAAAAGATATAGGGCGCTTTGATTCACAGAGGGTTTGACGAGTAGTTAAGGCGCAATCGTTTTTATGATAATTAAGCAAAAAATATATGCCAGTACTGAGTATAAATCATTCTTTTCTCTGAGTTCTCAATGTGTGTTTTTGTTAAGCTACCAGACACCAAAATAACCGGAGGATTGAATTTTGAATAAGTACCAGTATCAACCCATTACTCTTTTTGTGAAGCAAGGGGGCGCTATACGACGTTGGTAAGTTTTAAGTAAACCACGAAAGGTTTTTCCCATACTAAACAGCCTTCCCAATATGTCCGCCACACCTCAAATAGGCTAACGGAAACGAAATCCATAATATCAGGAGTGCAAGAAACAAACTTCATATGCGAAAGTGGACCCTTTCAAAGCTTACTCTGTAATCACAAGTCAATTTGGTTATTAGAGAAACTTCCTTTAGACAAATTAAAATTGCAAGTGACGGCTGCCATTGTTGCCTCATAAGGAGCATTACATGCAGAATTAATATTAATTTATCAATTTAATAAGATTGCATAATCCTGGGTCGTTTGACACATGTTGGACTTTTAAACATGAAGGACTTGATGAGGTTGTTTGGGAAGGCGAATTCCATGTTTTTTGTCGTCAAGGACAAGCAGATACACGGTGTTTTGTCTTCGACCATGAACTCGTGATATTATATTAATTAGTTAATTAATTAATTAAGAAATTAAACCAAAATTCCAGTACGTTCTAATTACGTTGACTATTCGTAAATTTGTTATAGTTCTGAACAAAGAAACTAGTAACCGTGTATAGTACGTTTTTTCCACCACCCCGTTCGCGGGGTCATTAAATTGGGTACTTTGTTATAGTAACATGAATAAATGCAAGTTGCAGTCATTGTAATACATCATCTGTATGCACTGTACTAACCGTTATCAAATACAAAAACAGAAAGATGAAATAATTGGTCATTAAGGTTATTGCTCTGTTAGCTTGCAACATTAAGACAGATGTATCTAAATTTAAGAATCCATCGTCCAAGCTTTTAGGCAGTAGAAATATCAATCAAAATGTAGAAATTTATTTTAAGTAGGGAATTATAGGAAATGAAAAATTATATTCAAAGTAAAAGCATAAGTATTAAAAACATATATGCATAAAGCGTAATTATTATTCATATTGACAAACACGGAGTATGGACTTCCGATATGGTCTTCGGCAGTATTCAACGACTCTTAAAACCACGACAGTGAGGCAATGGGCCCCATCCCTAACGCCAAAAGAGCTCAAGTAATTTGAATTCAAATAGCATATGGCGTGAATCGCAAACAAATAGGGGGCCTAACGGTGATTTCTTCTTTTATAACCCCTAATACATACTATGGAAATTATAAAGCAAATAATTTACGAGAGATAATGTATAAGTTACTAATAACTAGGAAGGCAGAGAAAACCGAGAAAGACAAAGTTTAACATTCTCTACGATTTTTTGACAATAGGACACTCGACATATACTGAATGTAGTAGAATGTGATCTAATTATGCAGCTGCTATTGGTATTTCTCTAGAGGAAACAGTAACACAAATTTGCCATAATTATTGTGCCACCTAATCAAATCTTAGATTAAGATTGTCGTGACCGTAGCTCCCTGATCGCTTTTGGTTAAAGTGCAAATCCGCAATATCCTTCATTTAAAGAACGTTTGAGATTTTTTTTAAAACAGAATTTATCTTTGTGATACGGAACATTGTGACATCAAAATATATTTCAAGCTTCTTTGCTTGAAATTAAATAGCCTTAAAAGCACAGTTGATCCTTTACACCGTATATTTTCACATAGTTGAAGATGAAAACTTTTCTGAAGTAATACTGATAAGAAATTTCAATAAACGAGATAAAAATTGACAATCATAAAAATGTGATTGTGGACTACTGCAGCACTACCTTGGTACAGAGGAAATAGGCTATTTATGCTGTCGAGCAAAAATATAACAAAAGTTAAAACCACTACAAAATCAACATAACCATAATGGTGTTGTTCATTAGCTATACGAAAGTTACAAATATCGTCAATATTAAATGCGTAAGTCTTTTTTCCCCAGAGACACCTTTTTTATTTCTCTTTTGTCGACACAAACTTAACAGCAATTAATACAGTTATAAAAGATTATAATACTTCAATTATTCGGATTAAACTTGACAAAGTGCAGAGTAATTTTGCTATTTTAACCAAAACTGTTGGCAGGTGCCATTAACAGAAGCCAAATATTTTTCACCATGATAATACCTCTGGATATCCCTTTTCAAACCTTGTAATGAGGGGCGTTTGCTGTTCATTTTCATTTCATAAATGTACAATCAAGCAACCAAATGGATAAGATTAAGGCATTTAAGTGTAGTGTCAACGACACCGAACAATAAAAGTTTATTGTTACAAGGTGTATCTTTGTTTTGTCCTTAATCCAATCTACTATTAAGCTCCAGAAAGAATTGACACATTTACAGTTGCAAAACTTTTACAAACGGTGCATACATTTGAATTCAACGCATGGATTTTACATAAATACGAATTAGTACAAGGATTCAGTGGATTGATCTAAACTGAAACCATCTAAGCTTAGAGTCCACTGTGCATGTAAAAGGAACACTAAAGACCTGAAACCAAACATCCAAGTCATAGTGGAATTCAATTTGCCTTTCCCATTTGTCCACAAACATTCTAGGTACAGTTTTTACGGAGACAAAAAGGTCGTAGAGTCTCCGAGAGCCCTTTTTGTTGGACAGGAGAACATGCATGTTGAAGGGAACAAAGGGAAAGGGAACATTGTTATTATTCGTCAACAAATCACGATAAGCAGCCTTGACTAATCTTAAGACCGCACCATATTCAATTAAGTTGGTCTGGACATTGAACTTGGCCCTAAAATCGGACAGTGATAAAAAGCAACCCATATTATCTAAAAGATCACATATGAAATAAATACCAGCTGCAGACCAGTGCTTATGATGAATACTCTTATTGCCAATCTTAATTTGATTGTAATACCAAAGTGTTGTTTTTAAAACCTCTACATTAGTTATTGGACCACAGTAAACTTCTGCCAAGAGGTTAAAACGTCAACCCAAAATTGATTGCCCCAAAACAGGGTTTTCGAGATGGAAATAAATCCATTGAGCCACCTTCTTTAAACAACAAATGGTTAATACCAAGTATTCTTCGACACAGGTATGCCCATCCCAAACATTCTCACACTAAGAGTCAACGTTACCATGTAATTTTCAGAGCATCCATATATGCCTTAACGTCAGCCATTCGTAAACCACCCTCTTTATAGTCTTGAATCATTTGACTTCTTGAAACACGATCCTGTCCTTTCCAAATGAAGCTAAAAAAACATAACGTTCAACTCTTTTACAGTATCCACTTAAGGATCCGGTAAGGTAAAGAATCAAATAAGTATTTGATTAAGAGCTATTAACTTTCTCAGTCTTGAAATGACTGAGTTATAATTAATCGACACCATGGACTTCAGATTGGTGGAGAAAGAAATGCCTAATATTTTAAATGTGTCATTTGGCTCTATCCATTGGCCTTCAATATCTCACACAATCTGTCCGAGGAATGTTTCTTTGAACCTATCCAGACAACACCAGTGTTATCGACATTAACTCGCAACCCCGACATGCATTATACATAGATCTCCCTGTACCATCTAAAAAGAGTACTGTGTCATCAGCATATTGGGATATTGGGAACTCCTTGTCACCTACTTTAATGCCCTGTAAATTCTGATCATTGTATAACATCAAGGACAAAACCTCAGCGCATAAAAGAAACAAAAAAAGATTTATGCCATCACCTTGCCTACAACCTCGCTCTACCATAAATGATTCTGAAAGAAATGTATTAACCAAAACTAATTATAAAACAGTTTAACCCATCTAATAATTGATTAAAGTTATATAAAACACTATAAATAAAATCATATGAAATTGAATCAAAACCTTTTTCAAAATCAAAAGAGAGCATGACACCCAGAATGTCCTTAGTCTCTGTGAAAGTAAATAAATCATACATCATACGGGTGTTTTCACAAATGAAGCGCCCTGCCATAAAGCCTTTTTGACTATCATGGATAATATGAAAAAGGCACTGTTTCAGCCTCTCCGCAATACAGGCAGAGGCAATTTTATATGAGGTATTAAACAAAGTGAGAGGTCGCCAATTTTTCAAAAACTGGAAAGGTTTATCCCCTTTCGGCAACAAAGTAATGATACCATTTCTCTGGGTCACCGAAAGTTGACCAGCCATATCATACGCAAAATTCAAAGACCTTAAAAGAAACCACTGTATATCATCGCCAAAAACCTTGTAAAATTCGTAACTGAATCCGTCAGAGCCTGGAGATTTTCCATTTTTACAACCATTCAAAGCTTTAGTAATTTCTTCATAAATTAATGGACCTTCAATGCGATCCCGCATATCTTTAGTAAGAACATTTCTCCCTGCCGCCACAAAAATTGGCTTGAAGTCAACCTCGACATTAATTTCATAATAAACAGAATAAAGCTTCTTATAAAACTCTCTTGCTTCTACAAGGATATCCTCACTTCGAGTCACGGTACAATTGTCCTCTTTAACAATACGACAAATAGATTTATTAACAAAATTGCGTTTCTCTAGATTAAGAAAATACTTTGAAGGCTTTCCCCCCTGCTCCATCCATCGTGTCTTGGACCTGATTAAGAAACACCCTCCATTTTGACCTGATACAAATTGAGAAGCTCCGCCTTGCATAAATACCTAGTTGCATGCAGCTATAAGTACCAATATGTTCCAGCAGTTGAATAATTTGTAAGCCAAACCATTGCGCAGAAACTAATTATACTCACACAAAAGTATAGAATTGTTGCTTAGAGAGTATAAAGTGGTATATTTTCCTCTGTATACTGTGAAACCTCCGATGAACTTTTTAAAAATGTGTTCCAGGTACTGAGTGGTTAATCATTACAGTACCCCCGGCTATTCCCGAAAGCCTCGCACAGCGTCAGCCTGGAGTCCAGTCGCAAAAGCACACGGCAGTAATAATGCTACTAATGAACAATCGACTTCGTTTAGAGCATAAACTTGACGGGGTGTAAACACATAATTTTTGGATTCTCGTTAAGTGCAGGACAGCGTGTAACGGGAAGGACAACAAACAAGTACAGCAGGCGTCTGGAAATCCATTAAACCGCATTTGGACCGCGAACTCCGAGCTGTAATCATCAGCAAGGAGAGTCCCCCTGTTATTAAAGTGTCACTGTGCCATAATGTCCATCGTTAGATGAGGTTAATGGGTGTTAGAACTTTCGTTTTGGCGCGAATGATGTGGTTGCAGTGACCTGGTCCGATAACGCAAATATTTTGTGCTTTTAAAGGTAGGTTTTTACAGAAAAAAAATCTGTTTTAAAAGGCTAAAGGATCTGGGAGACAAAAAATGTTGGACTGATGCTGTTGCACGACAGGGAAATAAAAGATCTCTTTTTAATTTTTAGACTAGACTTAATCTTAACCCTAAAAGAGCCAGAGTGAAAGTTTTCCCGATATCGTCCCTTTGGCCTTGAACTTCAAATGACCGTAATAACAAAACCGTATTCTGAACTGAGTTGAAATTCACATTTGTGCCGGTAGTTATTGTTTTAACATGAATACGAACTTTTAAAATAATTGGACAGTGAGTGAGATATTGAACCTAAAATACCCTGGTACCGCAACCGATTAACCGATTACATTGAACAAGATAGCTTAGAAGAACAATACAAACACTTCCCCGTTAATTGGATCCATTACATGTACTTACTGCGATTCACAAAGTTCAACTTTGGCACTTGCCTTTATGTTTGTTGTGTTGAAGCAAAAAACAAATAAATTCGTTTAAGTGCAGGCCTTCTTCGTTTTAGAATGAAACTTTCAAAACGTGAAAACTTCCTTTCCAACTTGCATTCCTACATATTAATTTCAAGACAGGGTATTTCTATACAGTATATGGCATAAAGCAGGTCACAGTGCCTACTTTCGTATTATGGGTTATCCCTTAGATATGGTAGCTGCATACAAAACTACCACTCATACTTCTGCCTCCCTGCCCGGGCTATATTTTACCAGCAAACGCTCCACCGAGCTCGTAGTCTTGGCCACAAGATGCTAGTGTTCGACAGCGAGTCGTGCATAGTGCGCCCTCTAACCACTAAATAATAACCAGTACGTACACTTGCGCCACACTAACGTCTCCAGAATCTCGTAAGAGAGGTTTAACTTTTTCTTTATTATAGAACCTATATATAGCAATCGCAAAATGGTGTATTGTCGCGCTAAGAGTGTGAACTTGTGCGCTTTGCGAAGAATTGTACCCCCCATGCACAACTATTGGAATCTAATTTGGAGCAACGGCTTGTTCGAAAATATTTAATATAAACCAGGTGCATCCTCATTGGTGCAAGATTCTCAAGACGTTGCTCATCACGGTGCTAGAAAGAAAAAAAATCAACAAATGATATCGATCACTAACACCATGGTCCAAGATGACAAATTTGTCTCATATTCGTGAAAAAGTCGAAAAAGCCTAGCTTTAGCCTGATCAGTTCAACTTGTGTCGGAAACTGAAACCCTTGGACAGTTCAAACGCACGAGGCTGACACACTCGGCCAATTGCTGCACTCTGTTTTGCAGTAAACGGTACATTTTGTTGAAAGGGGACTTTGTAATTGCTAAACAAAGCGACCAAAATGTCCTGGAGTGATAACACCCCGTAGAAAAGAAATGCATGTGTTGGAACTAGACGAGTCGTGGTGGAAGAACTTTGATATTACGCGTTCATTTGGGTGTACAATTTTCGCCACATTTCCTTTGTTGATGTTATTTTCTCGGTTTAGCAAAATCAGAAGGAATGAGATTACACTCTGAAAGTACTAGGGTCAATTATATTTCTGGGTCAAAATATGACCCCCTTTTGGGTCATATTTGACCCCTTCTGATTTTGGGGTCATATTTGACCCTTTCTGGGTCAAATATGACCCAAAACTGACACTGGTGTTTTTAGAGTGTATTAATTTCCCTTCACCTCTCTCTCGAAACAAAAAACTTACCAACGCTTGTAAACCTGGTTCTGTCTAGCCTGTCATTATCATGAGATATCATGAGTGGCTAGTTAATATTCTCCTGATCATCATAATTTTACTTAAGATCTCCCGGCAATGTTCGTTGGTGATAAAACAAATTACTCAGCCAACATCCCCTATCTATCCTTAAATTCATTTAAGTGCTAGACCCATTTGGTAACGCATGGTTGATCTAGGTTGCGAAAAACAAGCGCTTGCCGCTGGCAACAAATACTATTCCTGGGATCGAATCGAGTCATGCCTTTTTACGTCTCTTTACTGCATGGCTGAGTATCATAATATATGTCATGTATAGCGATTCCTAGGTTGCGGGGTTTTTATTGACATTGACATATTTCATGAATCTTGATGCTGAGAAATTTTGTTTAGTCACTTTCTGAAGTTCTTACATTTCATGCACTTTGTGCAGTTTTATTGATTTTTTTAAAAAATATATTATCAACATAGCGAAGTAGCACTTGAATTAAATATAAAAGCCATCAGACAACTTAAACTAGAATTCTTAGTGTTTGAATGCAATTATAAAGACTCTTAGAAAGCTTCTGATTTTCGGGGATGGGTATCGAAAACCTTTCCTTGGGACCAATTGTATCGAATCTATGGAAAGAGGGAACCGGAAATGCAGACAACCTCAAACAAGTACATGTATACGGAATTCGGGGTTGAGGATCTCATTTTCAAACAAATTTCAAACGAGCATGGGTACTGAAGTAATTATTTGTGCAAGTGTTCCACACTTCAAACACCTAACGCCTACATCCCTCTAAAGTCCCTGGAGTTGGATAAAAAAAAACTGAGACAGGATGGTCCGATAAGACAGGTTGCACCCAACCATCTCCCTGGAAAACTCGTGAACGTATATCAGCTCCTGAACCTCACCAACCGAGTGCCTGAACTCATAAACCAAGTGCACATGAGATGTGTCTGCTCACAGCCCTTTCTAAAAAGCCTTTGTTTGAGTGGTATTTTAGTAAACATCACCCAGCTGCGGTGGCTCTCCTTCACCCTCTGCTTTTTAATTTGTACTTGCTGGCCACCTTCGGCCAGTGTCTTTGGAAACACGACTCGCCGTAGGGAGAGAAACCTACGTCAGAACGGTAGCCGAAAGGAAAAGAGTAAAAAAAATTAAGGTGCCCATCTTTTAAACATCCCCGTAAAGTCCTTTTATTTGAGTAGAATTCATGGGTGCACTGACCACCAAGCTTGACTTTCTTTACCTATGCTGTAGTTTCAGCGCTTGGTCAGCAGAGGTCTATGAAAACATACATTATCAGTGTGCTTTATCAGGCCCTAGCGGAATAATAATAGAGAGTATATTTTCCTTCTGATTATTAATTTTGTCATGCCAGGTAGATAAAAGCCGGTGAGCGGGAGGGTCAAATGGAGGCATGTTGAAAACGCCAATTCAATTTCGACGATGACATGTGGAATCTCTTCCAACGATGGAGAACATCCCACTCTAAGTTAATGAAAAGGTTAATCTGCTCAACTTTCGGAAAGCACTTTGGAATTTATAATAGTCCTTTACTATAGAAAACGTTACTAATGAAGGCAATCACTGTTTTGTTTGTTTTTATATAAATAATTTGGGTTACTTATTTAGGTCATCGCTGTATTGCCCAAATTCTAAACTAAGTTTCTGTGGACTAATTATAAGATAAATCGTTTTAATTAAGCTAATCCACAATAATGGTAAAACGGTCAAGGTATTCAAATCATGGACACGATGCACTTTTGAAATCGCAAGAGGAATTTGAAATATAATGTCGTGCTTGTTTTCTAAGATATCCCTGGTATATTCAACTATACTGGTACATTCAGTACAGGAGAGAGGATATAGACTTTTATAAAGTCAATATAAAAGCCACGAATAAAAGTTCCGGACTTCCACATAACTAAACATGCTTTAATATTTGTAATAGCCAGACTTTAATTAAAACAAAATGGGAGGTTTGATGTCGAACTACATTCCTCTCAAATTACGTTTACAATTTGTACAACTAAATTATTCTCTGACCTAAATGAGTAATGGCTTCCTCGTAGATATCAGGTATACTATACACATACCGTAATCGTCAGACGTATCAGCTGTTATTGCTTGAAGTACATGTATTACTTGAGGTGCAGATGCGTAACATACAAATAACCAAAAACGTAGTTTATAGCGCACTGAGCTGGATAGTGTGGACTTTCTCATCTCCATTCAGTAACATGTTAAAAACTGAAATTATTGATCCTATTGCCACAGCTGCTGCATCTGTTCAGTAAGTTATATGTAAGCTTTGCCGAAGTTTAAAGCACAGGGTTTAAGTAATTTTCTTTAAAAGAAGAGAAATGTTAAGACGAAAGTCTACAAATTGTAAACAGATTTATATGTCGCCATTATTTCCACTTCAGTCGTTAAAGACTGCCACGATAATACCTAGTAAACAAACCATGTAGCGGTAACAGTGGGTGATAAAGACCTGGATTACGCTAACCATGGAAATGCACATGAGACCAAATCAAATTATTGCATGATGCGTGCTATATTCTAGATTCACCTTACGGCTTGAAAGATGTGTTGAAAATCTCGCAGGTGATTGTGCGTTATTACAAAGGGTTTAATTGAAAGTATGTCAATTTTGCCAGTGGATCTGTATTCTGTACCCGCACCTTTTTGGCCACAACTAGACTGCGTCAGCGAAGAACACCTTGAGTGCGCTAAATGATTCTGTTTCATTGATAGAGGAACACGACCACCTTTAAAATATGAATGAGCAGAGTGATTTAAAGGCCTTCCACCTCGACGGCTGCTCATAGTTAGGGATGTTCATTCAGCCTGTAAACGAAACCTCTCAAACACTGAATATTACTCTGCAAGACTACACTTTACAGGTAGGCCTACGCTTTCAACCTAAGCGCGTGCGTAGGATTTGGTAAATATTCATATATAAACTTTAAATTCATTCTTTGCTTCATTAGGAAGGTTCGAGAGCACCGTTCAAAAAACGATACGCGGTCTTGTTATTGTCATAAAATAATGAAACGTTCCTCTCAAAATAAGCAAATAAAAATATTAAAATTAATTATAAGTTCTCTAAGCATGTTGCTGTGAACTTAAACTTTCATAATATCATGCATCGGGAGAAACGCAACCTGTCCACCGCCTTTACAGAAGTACAAATACCCCGAGGGCCCACCTTTTCAAATAACAGAATATCTGCTGGAGAGGCCTTTGGCCGGCAAATTTGTTTAAAAACTGGAGCAATTGCTCACGAATCTGATTTGGGCACTTCTGCAACCTTGGGACTCCCATAGCAAGGTGTGTATTAAAATTAGATAACAAAATTGAAACCTAGGCTTAAGAAAGCACCGCCCCCTGCGAGTTATGTTCGTATGCTAAACCACAGCTTTGGGCATGCGTTAGTATTAAAAGCAAAGATCTGTTAATCTGTTAGTGCGGAGTCAGTTGTGTAAGCAAATCACTCGTTACACTATATCCTCAATTGTAAATAATGCCCTGTATAATAGCGAAGGCTGGGAAACTGGTATTTTTAATATATAAGCCTGAAAGATGCTTTCATAGAATCAAGTGTCTGTTTTAAAGCGGAGAGTAAATATTCTTGTATCTTTGTCACCCTATAATGTCACTGTATCTTTGTCACATAAACAGTGATTGCCTGAAAAGCTACAGCCGGAAACCAACATGGTACCTCATGGAAACCACGCCATTACCTCTGACAAAGATGGATAACCCTACTGCATGTTTGAAAGGGAAGATTAGGTGTGATCTTCTCATGGGGAGAACAGGTAAACAGAAGTTCTTCAATCGCAGTTGAGTCCTTGTGAAAGTATTTACCAAAGTGTTCTTTTGCATTCAACCCTGGGGAACTGTTCGCTTTGCAATCAGAACGCGATTCCTCAAGACCTGTGCATGTTTTTAATTCAACAAAATGTCTTTGAGGCGATACATTAATCTAAAAGTAATCGAATTCTCTGGATTTTGTTTCTTGGGATAAACAAGCAAGGAATATTGATAAGCAAGTGACTTCGAATGTAACCTGCTTTACTCTACGCATGTGTTACCATTGCTGCTACAAATAGCACAGTGCGTTATAAACTGAATAGATTATTTCGTACTATGTTTCATCGTTCTGTCAACTTTAAAGAGAATTTACTTGGAAAGTATTATATAAAGATCATTGATTTTATACGCATGCAAAAAGGTAAGAGCTATAAGCCTTAAGAAGTTTCAGACCAACGATTACACTGACAAGGTTTAACTTTCAGTTTAGTTTTATCTGTTCATCAAGACTGGATACTGATGCATGCAACAAACGTCTACATTCTATACAAAACCTGCCCTTTTAAATTGACACCTCTGCCATCAACATTAGAAAAGGTGTAACGGATATCCATTTCTGATTTAACATAATTTAACCCCCAAAAATGTGCATTGTGCTGTCACATTCAGTAGGACCATTAAATACACATAACAGCCGTCTGAGACACGCTGCATTGATCTTCGTCACACTTTTCAGAAGCGCGAGCTGCGCAGCATGGATACATTATTTTGCTTTTTCAGCGACAAATTGTTTAATGGGATTTTCTCCCAGGGTCCAAGAATAGAAGAGAATCCTGTATTTGATGTAATAAGATTTGCCTACTTATACATAATATCCTTGGCAGTGTTATATGCTTCTTTTATATCTTGCATCTTCAGGTTAGAGCTCTATTGAACAACTTTAGCTTCCTGTATGGCACAAAGGGACCCGTATAGTACTAAACAACAAAATACCAATTAATTAAACAAAATCTCTATGACACGGGAGGCCAAAAAGTTAAACATTTCCCAAAGTGAAAACTGGACTCTACTACTAAACATTTAGAAGCATTTTGACGTTATTTTTGTATCCTTTAAAATTACTTAAAGCACGTAACTTGTTGAGAACGGTTGCTTGGGCTGCCTCATTTTCACCACGGACTTAAGCAAGTAGTTATAAAGATTTCAGAAGAGTGTCAACTCGTTGTTGGCGTGACACCATCTGTACTTGTATTGTCATTGCGTTTTCTGCAAGAAAGACTTCATATCCGCAAAATGGAATAGGCCTAACATTACTGATTTGGGAATATTGTTTCAGGGGTTATGTTTCACAACAGGTTCCATTAAAGGGGATGACAAGCTTTCCTTGTTATCGGTTAAAATGTATCTCTGAACGTTGTATGTCTAGAGGTTTTTTCTTTTCCTTTCTCCATTCTGCTGAAACAATTATTACACACCTTCAACCTGCAGCCAAATAAGACGAGTTTGGGGAAGGTGTTTTTCATTGGTATCAAAACTGTTTGTGTGAGTCTTCCCAGCACAAATTAGTAGATTAAACAGCCAAGCAGATAATAATCAGCATTTGCTTTAAAATGGCCCACTCACACGTCATAAAACATTTTATACATGAAGAAATGTCTCTTGAATTAAAGTTGAAGGTGGGGGCAGTCGCATTTGCCATTGAAAAAAAAAGCCTAAGCAAGCAAATTCTGCTCCATTTACTTATTTTTATTCTCTGTGATTATATCTCTTACTTTAAAGAGAAAGAGATTCTATTGCTGCCTGTTACCTCCTGTTGTATGATAAAATCGAGTATTTTGCATGCAAAGTACAGATGGTTTTGTTTTTTGTTTTGTTTCGTTTTTCTGTTTTTTTTGGGGGGGGTTGTTGGGTTGTTTGTTTGTATTTTACAAAATAACGAAAATAGTCCTGAATAAACCAGCCAGTAAGTTATGATCACCTAGCATGACCGAGAGTGATTTATATCAAACTATGGGATGCAATAACCATTAAGATGTGTTATCAAGAATATGAATATACCTGGAAAGTATTATGATCTATACCACTCGCAAAAAATAATGAATTCACACGAAAGCAGCTGCTATTAATGTGCACTTTTCAATGGATTGTTTTTAATTGAACAGGGAAAAGCTATATTTGGGGTATGGTAATTTATTTACTCGGGAAACTGGACTGATTGTCAGAGTAACATTTTGTCTTGTATTGTAATAGTATTTTTTCATCTTTTTCACGCTTATATTTCCCTATGTTTACATGTGTTTTGCATAAAGCGTATTTTTTTCTATATATTTCACTTTTATTGTATTCACTTTTTACTCACTTTTATTTAATTTCTAATTCAGTCTTTCAGTATTGGTTATTTTATTGTATTATATGATTGTTATATTTGTATTTTCGTCATTGCTAAAGCAAATTTAGCATTGTTTGGTTTTGTTCTATGTTGCTTTTTCTTTACTTTTAATATCAGTATGATGTTTACTTTAAATTTCTTTCAGGGCCTTGAGGAATAGCATTTTTTAACATAATTTAACAGAAGGGGCCATCTTCGAACATGTAACAAATAACGATATTTTGTGTAATAACAGATTATTACACAAAATGTGTAATGGACAGGACATTACACTCTTCTATAATACTTTATAGAGACAATAGAACTGGAGGCAAGGGAAACATCGGTAACATGTTAATGAACTTCGAGACAATGGTCGCACCAGGGCAATATGTTATTCTAGGGAACTGAAACATGGAATATGCATCCATTGTATTTTCAGCGTAATTATGGTGAGATGATGAGAACAAAAAGATTCATCCTTGGACCCTCAGATTCCATTTTTCAGGACACGCGGTCGCCAGACAAATAAATCTAGCAATAACGTACGTGTACATACAAGGGGCCAAATGAATCACGTGTACCACTTTTCCTTTCCATATATTAAGGAGCGCATGTTCTACTCACAGATTACCATCAGTGCCATGAGACACGAAAGCTGTTTCCTTCACACCTGAAAAGCATTTCTGTAAAAGTCTGAAGTTCCAGTCTGGCGCCGCAACATATCGCCAGAATCAGATTTTTAAACTCGTGGCCATGGGCGATACGTGTGACGCTGTTAGTATTTCAAGCTAGCGATGTAATCAGCAGGATCCTACACAATGCTTTCTTTGCGTGTCGGTGTTTTTCGAGCATGTATTGCGATTCGAAAATTAGGCTAGAGAAAAAGAGGCTTGGAGTCCCGTTTTCAACCTTAGAATTCAAAATTACCTACGTACTGCGTTTGATGACAATTAACAGAAATTACTTTCAATGAAAACAGGGGAAGCAAGACAACGCATTATCACTGGCTGAAATTGTACGTAATTATAAGACTCACTAATTTTTGGCATTTTTTAACGTTAAAAACCCTAGTCTATCTAAAGTGTAAATCTCTGCAAATATATCTCTAACCTTTTGCTTGCATTTTGCATGATGTACGTACAAGGACCAAATTGTGCCTAACTGACATAATTGTGTTTGATTTTTATTAAATGTTATATAATTTATACCAAACCTTGGTCTTTTATTACACTGAGATCTTGTACCAAGTTCCGATTATATTCACTCGATAGTCTTGTTTATCTCAAAAATTAGGCAATCTCTGTCTTTTGTGTTTCATACAGCAAAGGTTATTTGAGCATAGCAAGGCAGGTATTTCGGTGTCCCAAATGAACAGACCCTCTAACGATGGTTTAGATAACGGAAGTATGAATTCATAAATGACCGCTAAGCCGAGTTCAGTCTGGGAACCGCCAGGACTAACTGCCTGTTCTTAGATCGGCAACACAATTCAATAAACCAAAGCCTTCTTTAACTAGCGTGTTCTCGGAAATGATGTAGGCACGTTTGAGGAAAGGCGACAAAACCCAAATATTCAAATTAAATGCTTTTATTGGTTCTTTTCCTGTAGAATTTAATTGAAAAAAGGTTTAGCTGAGAATAAAATGCGAAAAGGCCATGTAATGTGATTCAGGGACTTCATTCAACCTCAACTCAGTTTTGTCCATATTTCAGTACCATTACGCGGCCTAAAGTAAATTATCATATTCGTTTGCTGTCCAAGGCCACGCCATACCATGCCTTCTGTTAAGACATTAATCCAATCAAACAGCACAGATTATTAAATTACTCCTACAATTGGCCAAGCAGCAATGAAAAATCACAAGAAGATACTAGGCAAGTATCATGACCCCTTGCAATATGTCAGGATTGTCGATGACGACCGCAACCACTATCCTCACACACATTTTTGACAAAGTCACAACAACCAGTCCAAAACAAACTTTCGCTGAATAACTTATGACCTATATTTAAATAGCATTATTTGATCTTTGGAACCTTTCGAACATGAACGTTACAGAAAATCATTTGAAATTTCTTAGTTAAAAAGAGAAGGTTAAGATTTAACTTGTTCCGATTAAAATAAACCTATACCCGACAGATTCACTGTTACAAGAAACTACAATGTCGTAACAGCTTCTTAAGGTGTATATAAGGCCTATATTTTGCATAAAAAGTTTATCCGTGGCAATATTTTTTTGGATTTAAAAAGTAGCTCTTCAAACCTCTTGTATATGTAGTTGGTTTCCATCGGCAATCCTCGAAATCAAACAAACCTCAGAGAAATTTGCACCAGATGATCAGGTGGTTTGTATTAGGAGAATTATACGAATTGCATCTTTTCTCTCTTAGGTGTATAGTAAAACAAACCAGTCTTTGTAAATGACATTCATTTTGACAAAACTCATTATACTCGGGGAAAACGCGGATTTTCTTTCATTGTGGCTTAAATGGTTTCTTTTCGGGCATTTCTAGTCCCCTCTGTGGTTGTTATTGTAAATTACATTCTGGCTGTTGATAACAAAAATGCGCTATTTCAGCGCTCTATTCTTATCACTTTTGTCCTTGAAACTTGTGAAAACTGTACTTTTACGGAAAATACTAGCATTCTGAGAGGGACTCCAGTACTAATAATTTACACACACTCTACCCAACTCAGGCGAGGATCCGGGAGGTCAACCCCCCCCCCCGCCACTGCTCTGAGACAAAACCAAAATTTTGCCATTTGAGTCATTTTCATGTAAAGTTTCATCATCGTTGCTGCTTGTCCGCAAAAATGAGATATTAAAAAAATCTCCAGACTGACCCCTCCCGGCAAAATTCCTAGATCTGCCCTTGTAGCTCCTACCTTGTTTTGAAGGTTTGAAGAGATAGCTCCTTTAGAACGATTTGACGGCAGTCACCTTTAACGTCGGACTCGACAAGTACAAGTTTATAGTTGTCGTTGTACATGAATCTTTTTGCACTGAAATGGTAAATGTGCAGCATGTCTCTGTTACCGATATCATTCGATAGCGTTGAAAACGCATAGTGTAGTATTGATGTTGTTTTAAAAGCATTGATATTTGAACCCTCTGAGAGGTCTGCCACCTCCTTTGATGTATCTCACAGGTAGGCTATGCTGTATGTTCTACAGCACTCCTTGGCTGTCCATCTATAATGTTGGCCATTAACCAGGGGCCTGGCAGCCTATATGATTGGGTCTGAATTATGGATACCAAAATGAGAATTGACGTATTTGTGTGCGTTGGACTTGGAGTCCATTGATCTTACAGGTGATTCTGTAATGGATCCAGTAAGCCTATCTTTGTGATGCCTGCTTACCCAGACAAATTCGGAAACTATATCTGGTGTATAGGCCTATTGGTTGGCAATAAATCACTGATAGCTGTGCCAAAACGTAAAAAAAACCTTTCGTTTTCCTTCCATTAATGAGTTGAATATAGTGATTGGAGAATATTCAGGTCGAAACGAGCCCATGATGAGGAAAAGAAAACCAACTGTATCATTGAAGTACATGATAAGGCTATTATCAGACCGTGGCTGTGTAATAACATTATGATTGCTAGTTGTCTCGCCAGCGATTAGCCTATATATCCAGCCGCAATATGAAAAGGTTAATTTGATTAATGGCCCTATATGTGCTGGAGCAAGGGGCTTAAATAGATGACACGCACTGAAGACTGGTTTTGCAGGCCACGGTCACATTAATACTATCATGTAGCAGATGACCTTTAAAACTCGAATCTTGTCTTTCTACGCATAATGTGAAATTACCTTTTGATGGTGTAAATGGAATACCAGCTATATTTGTTGGCCTATTTTCATTTTGAAGGTTTTTCTTTGTACATAAAAGATTCTCAAGTCCGTCTGTTTGTATGGTACGGTAAATATATATATCTCCAAGGGATAAGTCAGTTTCAATGTGCAATGGTGAATTTACAACAACTGTATAAAAGTGTACACTAAGTCTACGGCATATATCTGTAGACCAGTATAAAGTGTGCCACAGTTTTTTTTAATGCACCATCCCGCCCAACCTGTCTTCGAGGGAGTTGTAATAGGATTCATTTTAGCCATTAGTACCACAAGTAAAATGCCACGATTTGTATGGCTATTCAGATTTATCCCTCGTTTTCTCATGGTTCGAGAAATTCCTTCCTGTTACTGTTACTTATTGCTATTTTTTCCAACACCTTCCCATTTTTGACTTTTTGTTTAATGGACATTTTACTTTTTTTTGCAACAAAAAGTCAAAGTTTTTTTCAGTGTTGGGGAAATGTCCCTCGATTTTCTAGAGTGACCTTTATATTAGCTGCTTGTGAATGTTCACCTTTTAAAACTCATTATATAACATATAACAGCGCCTGCTTGGCAAAATCGGTTGAAACTTTTGCGACTGAACTTTACAAACATTGGATCGATACGATACGACGCTGATTGCCGAGGATTAATACAGGAAACGCAGTGGAGTTGAATAATATGCCCCTTTTAGCATACGTAACTTGATTATGATAAACATTCTCAGAACATTACGGTTGGAATGTTTTGTCATGATCTGTGTGTGGCAGACTGAATGAGAAATGATTAGCCTAGCGCTGGATGCCTTATAGAAAAAGAAAAAGAAAAATAACACCCTCTTCGGTTGAATACCACGACGCCAACTTACAAAGATTCTTTAATCGAATTTTGATGTCCTTCTTTTTTATTGTGGCTGTGTTGCCC
The DNA here is from genome assembly GCF_054643075.1 of Acanthaster planci. Lineage (NCBI taxonomy): Eukaryota > Metazoa > Echinodermata > Asteroidea > Valvatida > Acanthasteridae > Acanthaster > Acanthaster planci. Next base: position 19,645,020 of record NC_141779.1, read on the forward strand.
TGAGGAAGAAATGTACATTAAATTATTAGACTTTCGAAGAGTGTCTGATACTCTCCAAACTGGTATCATGTCCTTATTGGCATGCAGACTGGCTGAGCAATTTCCCCCATTTCAGATTAGATGCAGGGTTTGACAGACGAGCCATCTCAAACTCCACAGGGCAAACAAGAGAGCGGCAATTTTGCTGTTGACTTTTTTCGCTCTCTTTTATTCATTTTCATGCGGTTGTTGATTGGATGTGACTGCATTAAAGTTTGTGCCAGAGAGAGAGGTTTACCCGTCATTCACCCTGAACACAATGTGACTTGGTCGATGTAATGTGGCTGATGTACTCGAGTTGGGCGCAAAACGACACTAATAGTATATGGATGATAGTAAGAGAATTAGGCTGTTACTGCGCGATATTAAGAAAGGCTGACAGAGTTGGCTTGACACCAGGAGTGGCCTCAAACAGCATGCTCTCCTGCTTTAGGCTCTATTCAAAGGCAAAAAATGAGATCTGATTGGAAACTAGACATTAGGTTCGAGAGCAGACATTCCAAATTGCACTAAGGCAGCTTTGGGATATACTGTGCCCGTCACCCAAGTTTTGTAGCAAACATACTTGCTTTGCAAAGTGTGGTAGCGTTAAACCGGGCGAAACAGAAAGGAAGACAGCAATATAGCTGTCAACCCTGTAGATTATTTGACCTTTATTGCACTGAAGTGAGCATTTCCCTTGACAGTATAGATTTTATCAGGAAGGAACAGTCCAAGGTGCTACCATTCAAGTAAAAGTGAATCGACTTTCAGCGGCTGTGTGGTAATTATTTTTGTCAAAAATATAGAAGTGTTTGAATTCATACATGACTTCAAACAGCCTACGTTTGTGTAGGTTGGGGCATTTCTTCAATACTTGAATTTGCTTAGGAAAATATTTCGGCATGCCGTGAACTTTACGCATACGATTTACATCATACTGCCAATTACGACTGTAATCACATGTCCTCCCTGGTAACAGACTGATCCGTTTTGCAATCAGCCGCACATCTTGATATTAGATAGCAGGGCAGAGAAGAATCGCTTGTACATCCCCCTGCCATATATCATCACAGCATTCCTTTTATCTTGCATTCCCCGACACCCACCAATATCCAATTGACTGTCGCTCAATGACTTTACCATGCCTATATTGAAGCCAAATCCATGATGCATTTAATAAACACGGGTGGTGCCTACACTGTGCGTAACCCTCTCCCTCGATTTCAGAACAGTCTAACGCCGTTGTACTTACCCAGGAAGTGGAATAAAGGTGAGTGCTTCTCGCCAACAAGTCTGCTTTTGAGTTGTAACGATGGGGTAATCGAAATGAACGGACACACGAGTAAGCAACATGGAAGGCACTGTTAACTTTGCTCCCTTAGCGATCAAATCAGACTGAGTGAAAAGAAATACCTGAACCTTGTTGAAGTAGTTACAAGTTTATCTGTTCACGTAAAGACAATCCAATAGCAACAGAAAATATATAATAATGCTACATCAAGATATTACCAAGATTGCATACACGCATAGTTTAGTACCCTCTGTGTTCTTAGTGTGACATCACAGTCTGAGGACATCAGCGCGGCTGACGAGGCCTACATCCCATTAGCCGAAAGGTTGTTGATCCAATCACTTTTTGAAATCCCTCATAGCCCTACTCAAGTTGGGTAAAAATTCATAAAAGACCGTGCGGTAGATTGTTTCAAACTGATCTTAAAGATCTATAGTTTCTTTAAAATGGATGTCCCTGATTATACAGCATCATTCTGCTTGGTGTGTCCCAAGACAATGAATTATTCGTCCCAAAGCAAGATGCGGCTGCGGCCATAGCATGACCCTAAAAATGTAGCCTCTGTCTGCGGATGGGCTGGTGGTGCTGAGGCAGCATCTTGCCTCAGGACGAACAATTTATTGTCTTTTGATCAACAATACACCAATCACGGAAAAAAAAATACATCTTGAAAACACCAATCACGGAACAAAATTTCCACCCCACCCGCAAATAGAAGCTACATTTTGAGGGTCATGTTGTATTTTCAATTCGTTCGAGTGTTTCATGGATTAGGATGCAGATACAGAGATATGGTTGGAATTTGTTCAGGGTTTGTGTAAAACAAATAATAATGTTTCACATTCGTCCTATGGAGACCGCAATTTCTCACAGCTCTCGGCGTATACTAGTGCATGTAATAGGGATACACTTTGTGCCCTGAAGGGAATGTGTAATACAAAAATACTAAATCCTTGAAATTGCATCTTTGCGTTTCAATTAACCTTACTTTCAATTTTTGTTTTACCCTCGTAATTTGCAGAGCCTTTTAGATTTCATGCTGATTCGATTTTGAATATTCACTAGTAAAACTGTTGCACACTGACATGTGCACAAAGGTTGCTGGATATTTTATACTTCGATATCGTAAATGTTGATTAACTTTGGCAAATTATTGTTGCATTTGGCAATGCGCCAGCGATCAACGTTTTCTCCGACACGTATTCAAAGAGCAAATTTAGGTTTCAAAATTTGATCATGAAAGCATGCAAACAGAACAAAGTCTTCGTAGGTTTACATCACACTTACAGCGCCCTCACTTCTCTGGACAGGTTGGTCAATTTTGAATGTTTGAAAAGTACATTTTATAGTTCACTTAATTAACTGCAAAAAGATTTCGAACAGTTTTCATACACTAAAGTAGCGTTTAAACTTGCACAAAAAGTGAATAAGATGTGGGAGACTGCCTCAGTTCATAGGACAGGCATCAACTCTATTTCTAGACCCAATTTTATATTCTTAGCTACTAGCCAGTCTAGGTGTCATTTCGTTTTGCATCCAAAAAGTATACTTTTGCAACTCATCACAACCTACAGAAATGTGAAGATTGTATTCATGCTCAACAAATGTAGGGAACCAATTGTGTTCTTTTAAGGCAGTAAAATAAAATGAAAAAGGAAATAAAACTTTACCATTTAAATAGGGTTCTGTGTAAGTTTACTTCGGGTGTATTTATAATTGTGAGAGGACGCACCGATTGACAAAGACGCGCGGATTATGGTGCAAGTCTGCCGTCTTTCAATCTTGGTCACGAGTGCACCATGAGCTCTTTTCATGGCAAATATGCTGAGCTAAAAAGGGGTTATTTCTTCCGGAGCTTGTGGTGAATAAAACCTTTACCGGTTTGTGATTTCTTGTGCCTGAGAGATTCACTAGTGGATGCATATAATAACTTTATGTTAGTTTGGGATGCATCAATTTTAGGATTTGTACCTCCGTGTTCTGGCCACATTTTGCTCCGTTGCCCACAAACAGTATACATGCACAAGTATGACATGTAAGTGTTGAACTGAGTTGTGACTGTGCATTTATTCGTTGAGTCCTTACTCGCTATTTCGTACGTCAATTCTCACTATCTTTTGTTTGTATTGATATATTTTTTACAGACAACTTGGTAAAAAAGGGTATATTTGGGGGGCCAAGACATCAGAAATAAAGACGAAATGGTCTGGTGGTATTTGTGTTGTAGATGTCTTTTCTAAGGTGGTGTCAAACACACGCTGTCCCAAATAATATTGAAAGCTGACCCCCCAGCGGTGTACCACTACACCAAGAAAAATGTATTTCATTTTTCCATTTAAGCATGCAAAGTCCCAAGTCAATATACATTCAGGATTTATGAGGGGTTCTAAAATCCTAAACGACTTTAGTTCATAAACTGTGGGTACGACTGTATTACAGTACAATAAACTACACCTGTAAATTCTTCAATTTTTTGCACCCACAGTTAGCCTCATGTTGAAGAAGCATTAATGAAAGCTTTCTTAGGGAACTTACACTTTAACTATCTCCCCCTTTAAAGACTATTATTGTACTTTATAAATAGGCAAAGGGATCTAGCATTAATTCCCGCTTAGCTTGGTCGTATACAATTCTTTGATGCCACCTCGTGATCTGTCTTTCTGCTGATATGAAAAGGTTACATTCTTGAATTTAATGACAAGCCGTTTATAAAAACAAACGTTAACTTGAGCTCGAACACAGACAAAAATGAAATAAATCTTTGAAATTAATACAGTGCTATCATTATCCAGCAGATGGCGGCTGTTCCGCACCGGATTTACTGACAGCCCAATGAACAAATAGGCATCCCTACACCCTGTGAACGCACCACCCACCTCGATGAGACCACTTTAATGATTTTCATATCGTCACTACGTTGCGGCGTAAGACAAGATTATACCTACCCAGGCGTATTGGTCGTGCTATCTACCGGTAAGCAATGACGTAGTTGCCAGATGGCCAGTTAGTATTCGAAGCGGGTGCAGATCACAGTCTGTCTACACTACGCGAAGTCTCCTTGACGCATGTTGTACATATGCTCGCCGCCTAACTTGTGCGTGTACGGTGTGAGGCATCGGCTTACTTGTAACATTTTTCAGTAGTAAAGATCTGCGGAAACTTCTGATTAAACCTTTTGACGCAACTGAGTTGCTTCAGGCGAAATAACGCAACTGCTATTATTGTTTTACTTGGAAAGATGAATCTCTTTAAAGTGTGCCACATCAGAAGTTCCTCCTCAGCAATTTTCGTACGCTCCGCTTTGCAAGTATGTATGGAAGATATTGTGTAAATGGGCAACTCTTCGTCACAATTTGAGAGATACTGCGTGAAAACGAAACACTCTGTACCAGTTAGCCACAAGAAGCCGACGGTTTCCCTCTTCAGGTGCCCACATGGTGCAACCGTGGAAGAGTTTTGCTGTCCACGAATAAGTAGCGCGCCAACAGTTCTTTCGGAACTATGGACAATTAAGTTATGTGAGAGTGATGATAGGCGGGCTCCAGGGCTTTAATGTGATTTTGCTGGGCAAAGGCTGAAGCTATATTAATTGTTCAAGGGATCTAATTAACTGAAATGTAGGAGCCACCTCGACTGGATATCCGTCAAAGCTGTTCGGTTCCAGACGTAAAGTAAGTTTCAGATCCATTTTTTTCTCATGAACTCCGAACACTGTGCCCGCATGAGCTGAAGACACCTATACCCGAGCGGGCAGGACTCTGTCATTTATAGACCTGTCTTCACTGCGTTTGGATTTTTGTATATACTCGTGAAACAGTTACATATCTGCAGCTGGAAAAAAATTCTTTGAGAAAACAAAAAGAAAATAAAGATTCGAACAACCAGCAGCAACCAATCTGCTCGGTGGTCAGAATCAGTGAAATGTCAACTAATCAACTATGACCCAAGTCGCCGAGTTCGTCCCCCTTCTGTTTATCTGTTGCCCATGCTGAGAGTAACATCAGTCAGCGGGTAAATACACCCAGCGCCCTCCCCCGACATTAAGGTTTATTTTGGATCAATTAAGGCACAGACCACGTTGGAGGACTGGTATGCTTTTGCGGGCTTAGTTCACGCCAGTTCGACATTCTATGAACACCGGGCTCAAGCGCCTCACACGCTGATATCGTTATGCATTATTTTGTGCCCGCTGCGCCGTGGACGTTGCCACCTATTCTTGGATCGATACTATAAAGTATCCCCCCCATGCTATCCTTGCAACGACAGGCAACCTAGACCTCTGAACAAGCACCACCAGGCAGCAGGGAGTAACGTAAGAGGCAAGTGAGTGGGCGCGGGCAATACCCTGGTTCGGAGTGTCTCTACACCCACCTTCCCGTTAAAGCCAATCATCTGTGCCGACACGCGACGTAGCCCGCGTTGATGTTAGCGTGCAATTGCAGTGCCTTGAAAAAGAAGACAAGACCACTCAGGCGTGACAACGCAGTTACTGATCGTCTCTACCCGGCCTCAATTCTACGCTTAGTGTAACCATGCCTTGTGTGAACTCCAGTCCAAGTACACCACGTATTCTGAATTTGCCATGGCGTGGGTTGAAACAAATTCGCCCTGACGTGTGAAGGACGTTTTGCCAATTAAAAATACTTGTACATAATGTTTTATTGCTGATGGAGCTAAAAAAAGTCGAGATTTCGCATTCATAATGGGAAAAGGTTGACGTCATCAGACGATATATTACAACATTTACTACTTACAAAATTATTTACAAAATGACGCCAGCAAACAATTTTCATATTCCCTCGCCCTAAGAATACCCATGATGAGTCATGGTTCTAGGGAATTTCCTCCAAGTTAATAGTCCCTAGCGGTGAACTCGAACAATGGATGGTATTCCGATGGACAACCTATCCTCCAACCCGGCGGGGGTTGTGACACAGTCACCAGCACCGGCCCCTACTATCCTTGAGCTGGACGAAGCACCGCTCGTGGACGTCCCCTCGACCCCCAAGCGGACAGGTTTGAAGGTGCAGTGCGTCTACTATATGCGCGTCTTCCTACAGTTCATGTGTTCCTATGTGGGCCTGACGGCCATTCTCGCTGGCTATCTCGTCTTTGGTGCCTTCGTCTTTCAGGCTATCGAGGCACCCGTGGAGACCCGAATGCGGAAAGAAATGCACGCCGACAAGAAGTTCTTTTTCATGAAGATGTACGATGCCGTGTCTGGGATGAAGAGAGAGAACTGGACACAGCAGGCACTTCAAGAGCTTAACCTACTCCAGAAAGACTTCATCCATTTCTATAATTACGACTTGGAGGTAGACGGAGAGCACGTACAGAAGTGGTCGTTCGTAGGTTCTATGTTGTTCTCCCTGACTGTTATCAGTACTATCGGTAAGTCCTTGCCATTACATTAAGACCGTAGTAGTCTGTCTTTTAACTATGGAGGCAAGTATAATGTTCATCCATATTACACTTTACTGAAGGTAGTTTCAAAGACAAGACTGCAAATTACCCTTAAGCACCTAATCACTTGTCCCATAAGCTTTGCTCAAATAGAAACAAAGATCGGCTCATAAGTTGACCCGATAAGTTGTTAATCTCTCTTTCGGGAGTTTCCTTTATATTAACATGCGTTATCATGTTTGCAACAGTCGGAAATAGCAAAATCTGACGGGCCTGACACACATCCCGGAAATTTTGGGAGTACTTTTCGGTACTCCGGTGATCTGTTTAGGCGTTCTGCCACAGCGCTATTTAATGCAACGTTTGGAAGTCTTTTGTGTCATAATGTCTCAGACATGAAAAAATATTTTTGTGTGTGCAGTGAATGTACCTTGATAACAATTTTAGCAGTTTGTCATCACTGAACGGTAGAGCAGATCACCTATTATTTGCTCATGTTGTTTTCGTTTTAAGAGACTTAATACAACGTGATGGCGCTCTGTGCCTTCCGAGAAAGTACAATTTGATACCAGGATGATATTCAGAAGTTGCTAGGTCACGTTCTGAGTTGTGCCCAACTACAAAGTCAGGCCACTCGTCAAAATTATTCAACCAATAGGGGCTTTGCCAGGTAGCCATGTTGCAAGGCAGTTCTTTTGTTTCACAGGGACCCCCGGTGCCTACCCTGTGAAATATAACAGCTGGCCTGCAAGATGGCAACCATGCAAGCCCTCCGTAGAGTATTTACAGTCTGCCAAAATGCAAGGGCCTTCACTTTTAAGAAAGCACAGGAAATCCGTTTTGACGGATGCACGGAAATGTCTAAAAACATGGTCACACACTAATAGAATTAGAGTCTTTCATCTTCTTTTCTTCATGGAAGATGGAATAACTTCAGAGTTTGGTGCCATAACTGCATTTAAACCAAGTGCAGCTGTTATCTGACTGATGATTTGGTGGGTTATTTACCCGATAGCTTCGAGTGGCTCACTCTACCTTCTAACTCTCACAAACAAACGGAATTGTAAAGGAAGGAGGGTCTGCACAAGTTTATGCTTGACATATACTCATGTTACCATTCCTGTTTGATATTACTGTCTGGGAGATATGCAATGTTTATGGGCTAATTTCAAATGTTTGGATAATGAGTCAAACAGTGATGGCTAATTCGTTTCTTTCAGAGATGTGTCAGCTTGATCGCAAACGATGTTCCCCAGTCATTATCTGCCAATAGTGAATGTTTATTTACGGCATCCGGCTGGTAATGTGATTTCCAAACCTCACTCAGCTTCCACCAAGCACATTCCTCTTCAAAATGTCACGACTGTCGATGCCTGGGAAAGGGAGTGCAATCATGTACAGTGCGATGATGCGCAAATTTCATGCCCCCTGTAATAAGCCATCATCTCATCAGTGGTGGTTCTATATGAATCGTGGGTGAAGACCTCAGAGAAATGCAGGGCGAAATCAATGCATGTGGTGCCAACCATTAAATGACGTTAGGACTGAATTGCACGCTTAAGCACAAAAGGCAACCCGTTGCAAACGGAGAATACATTAAGTTGACACATTTCAAGAAGGTGGGAAAGGCCAAGGCGTTTCGAAAGATTTGAAAAGAAGAAACGTCAACCAGAGGTTCGTGTTCCACGGCGCGTATCCAGCATTTCTTATAAGGATAATTTGATGGGTTCGAGCAAGCCGAAGGAATGTCATGCAGGGATGGGTATGGGTCAAGCTCCCTGGCAAAGTTTGAAGGGAGGATGCTTTCTCTGCATTATAATGCATCATGTTTTGATAGCAAAATATTAAGACCTCAGCTAGCAGCTGTTTTTTCCACTTTGGCCGAATGAAAAATTCCATTTTTTCACAAAACTACTCTGCAGGTAAAGAAGGTGGTTGCTGACACCTCCAACTCCTTTAGCTCTGATACCACCGACTAAGATTACAAATCGCTTCCTTTCGCACAAAGTTGCTCAGTCATCGGTACTCTTAATTAATTTTTTTTTAAAAAGCACAATGTAATAAACCCGATGATCACATTCCGATTTTTTTTTTTAGTGCGGGTACCGAATTATGCATCTTTAATATCCAAGTCAATTCCATCCTTTGGTCATAGAACAGGATGTCCCATCCTTCCAAAATAGATTTAAATTGGTACTGTGGAATAGATAATTCCCAGCTTTGTTTACAGTATGTGGGAATATTCAAACACGACGCGATGACAAATGCACTCAAGTTTGGCAGTGGCATTTAACACCAAATCATCAATCTCCCCGCATGATCAAAAGGCGGATTTTGGCGCATGAGCAGTTCAGAACATGCCTCATAGGGCCTAGAGAATACATTAGGTGTGTGTGAATCTTTGTCGCATATGTATTTATTGTCCCTCGGGGTTTGAATGTGGGGACCGGTAGCGGGCAGTGAATGTAAGGGAAAACTATGTAAGAGTATACGAACTACCTGTAGCAACGTGCAAGTCGTGAGAACTACGTCATTAGACAATAACTGGGTATTTTCTCTGCACAAACAAACTTACGTGAAGTAAACTTTGTTTTTGCATGTGACAAACGGACAAAAGAATTATTGGTAGCATTTCTTTAGTTGCCTCATGGCATGATTCAGAACAAGTTCGAGAAAACTAAAACATTTGAGAGTGCATTGCTCTGAGTAGGACGTTGTGTCTCGTCAATTTGATGAACGTCATTCCCAGCTAGTGCAGACGTTGATTAAATAAAGCAAATTTGTGCTGCTGATGAATCAAATAGTCACCATAACAATAATGTAGAAATGTGTTTTTAGAATGGTTGATTACAAACTTTAAGTGAGAAATTGCTACCGGTCCCCTTTTTCGGGAGTAAGCTTATGATATGAATGCTAATTTGGAGCTCACCAAAATGTATGTCTTGAGAAGAGCAACTGAGCTTTCGATTTCAAAATGATTGAAAGTAAGACTAAACCATGTCAGAAAAGGAATACTCGTCAGATGCATGTCAGATGGTCATGGTAAATACAGTCTGCGTTGGAAAAAGTCAAGGTCATTTTGGCCAGTACACTTGGAGAGCGCAGTAGAACAGCTCTGGGAAATTGTTAGAAATGATTTTTGAATCAGGGCCCAAGTTTTTCAGCAGCACCATAGTTGAGCCGTTTGCAATGTTAAAAAAAAAATGTTTGCTTCAACTTCCTAGAGTGTTGCTGTCGGTAGTCGACAGGTGAATAGGAAGCCAGGTCAGAATTGCTGGGAAATCGCTACTCATGTCTGGCCTTCTCCCCACTTCATTTTATGTAATTACAGCAGTCCAACCCGGCAGATTCGACCGATGATGCTCATGTGTAGCCGTGTCATTTTCGACTGTCCACTTAGGGGGTTTACGTTGAATGACAGTGTGTATCTGGCAAGTTCCCCCCTCGCTAGAAACAGTTGTGTAGTTAAGATTGCATCCAGTGCTGAAAAGTGAGGCTTGAAGGGGGTAGAAGCCTATCATCCTCGCAGTTATACCTCAAACAAAATGTTGCTAGTTATAACAAGCCCATCTGCAGTGTGGGTCTTAAAGTGGGGGAAAACATCAACACATGAAATGTAGCAAATAAATTGCCAACAAATATTGTCCGCCTCAAAACAAGGATTATAAAGAAATGAAAACAATTCCAGATGTCAATTCACCGGAATGCACATCATACTAAAATAATTTCAGACACGTCGAATTTGAACTTGGTAGTACATAAGAATGTTACCGGCAGCGATGTCTGTAGGTTGAGAGTCACATGCATGCGGAAAATTCAATATACATTTAAAACAATAGCGGCACAACGTAGTCTTTGCTGAAGGCCCGGCCGTATGTTCTGGTTTCGTACCCCGTTTATAATCTCGAGATGAAAAAAGAATTTAACTCCTTCATTTTTTTCAAGCTTGAGATTATAACTCTGCAATAATCTCATAGTATCTGTCCGACAGATGACACAGAGCAACCCAGGCGTAACGGAACAAGAGACAAGGGCCGTATGGATTCACCCTTAGGGGACATTGCCGGTAATCATATTAAGATCCAACTCAAGATGAAGATGTTGTTCACGAGATTATCAGTCAGCTACAGAGAAGATTTTTTTTCCAGTGATAGAATTCACGGGACATTCGGTCCGTTGGAAAACATAGATCAAAAACGTTTACAAACAGTTGGTTCTGTCATTCCTGTATGACGTCACTGTTAGTGTGTGGGATCTACACTAAAGCGAGTTTTTAAACGTACAGCTGGATACTAACAAACCAAAAGTTCGAAACAAAAGTATGCATGGTTATTCCAATACATTTTGATACTATGTTGTCCAAATTAAAAAAAAAAATACCTGAACTATACAAGAAATTTCAGGGTAGCTACAGTCTACAGCCCGAAGATGTTGGTTCATTTTTATTTCTATTTATTATTATTACTTTTTGGCGAATTTATATTGGTTGTTTTTGTTTTGTTTTGTTTATCTTTTTTTTTTTTCTCTTTGGAAACTCCCTCATCAACTTCCTTAATTTTCAGCTCCGGTACAACATAGGTCATATTAGCTCAGGTACAAAAGAAGCTCTGATGGAACCAAGTATTGTTTTCCCATCAAAAAAAGAAAAATTGTCTGGTTCTTGTATTTGTTTAGATCGTCCATTTGTTAAAAGGATATACAGCTTGTTTCAATTAAGACAAGTAAAACAGATCGTGTCCATGCAGAAATAAGTATTGCTTGCTCTACTACAACGTAGCGCTGTAATGATCTAGGGATTAATATTGGCAGGTTTGCTCTGGCAAGCCAGTAGCAGTGCCTCAAATAATCTTCAATGAACTGATATTCTGACACGTGGACTTTGTGACTCACTTCTGTAAAGATCTTTAGCTGCCATGGTAGCTGACTTCTCGATACTTTATTGATAACACGGCTTGTAAGCACTGCATACAAATCTATTATCAATAGTGTCCTTAAACGGAGTTCTTGAAATCAAATCTCTCAGCAGCATCTACTCCCGTTCGCTGACATATAGCAACGCGCCTTCAGGCAAGGCGACAGTTCATCTAATCGTTGATATAATATGCCTTTCCCTTGATCATTTTAGTAACCAAGTCTTATCAAACAAAGTTTTAGGTACAGGCAAAATTTTATCTCCGTTCACATATACTAGTTATACCAACTAATCAAGCCAGCTGCTTGAAAAACCCCATTGAATTTGTCACAGGAAAAGCGATACGACACAGAACCCAGTAGAAAGTCAATAAAAAGCAGAGAGGATTATGGCTTTTAATCCCCTTATAATCAACAAACAAGACCACATTCTACATTTAATCGCAGGATTTTTTATTTGCTTTAATTTCCAATGGTTTTATCCATTTCATTTCATTTTAAAAAGATATACCGTAATATTTTCTAAGGCATTAAAGAGCAACCCAAAGGAAAACATGTTTCCTCTGATTTTATCTGTTCAAATAAATATGGAAGGATCCAAATCGACGGCGGTGTCATTTGTAGTCAGAGCTCAACTATAACAAACAAAAAAGGACCTTTTTATATTCATGCCAAGATTCGAATTCTGAACATGCTGAATGTAGATTGCATAGTTCTGAGAAAACAGAGAAACTGAGGGGAACCCTCGCCCTGTGTTCGTAGTGGATAAACCCTTGTGCATGTAAACAATGCATGTAGCCATTGTTTGTAGCCACTGTTTGGCATGCACAACGGTTTATCCACTACGAAAACAGGGCAATGGTTCCTCTCATTTTCTCGGAATAATGCAATCTACATTCAGCATGTTCAGAATTTGCATCTTTGTATGAAAATAAAACAATCTTTTTAACTTGTTTTAGTTGAGCTCTGAAGACAAACGACACTGCGTTCAATTTTGATGCTTCCAGATTTATTTGAACAGATAAAATCAGAGAAAACATTTTTTTTCCTTTGAGTTGCTCTTTAAGTAATGTGTATTAAGTGTTATGTAATTGCTCAGGTGTGTTGGTGTACTGAATGTCCAAAGAAGTTAGTTATCACTTTCAAATGTAGTTCTCGGCATTGGTGTGAATTCCAGGGGATGTTGTGATACACACCCACCCTACCTCGGTTTTGGATAGGGACAAGGGCAATATGATCATTCCTTCAGTACAAATTTTAAAAATGCTTTATCTTATCGCCTCCTTGGAGTCAATAAATAGAGAGAGGATGTAAAAAAGGCAGCTCGATGATACCTTATTGTCAGGTTAAACGAACAGATTACAAGCTGAGCTGATATTAAGATGTTATTTTTTTAATTTGAATGACGTTTCAACAATCCCAGTTGGCCGTTTGAGTTGGTGTAGATTTGAGGCGCCTAATATCTTCAGTTTACACGTCGTGTATTAGGCTAATACCACAGCAGGTTTCATTGGAATATGCGGACCCTACAAAACTTAATTCAATTTTGGGTTGTCTAAATGACACCGATGACAATGTCACATTGTTTCCACCCCCCCCCGCCCACCCAACCCTCATGTGTGCAACTGCGCACGGCCCAGTCACAAATGCATTATGTCGATCTGAGACATGACTCCAAAAGGGTAATGGAATACAAGTAGCTGATTTTTTTCCCTGACAAAAGAATACAATGAATGATATGAGGGGGGGTCAGCTTAAACAATATATAGCTAGACGACTGTATGATGGAATACAAGGGCGATTCCTTGCCTATGACTGAACATAAAGTTAACCGCACATCAGCGTTAAGAAGTTGGTATTCTCAAAACGAAGGGGGTAATGCATCCGTGCTAAAAGATGGATCAGAAATGAAATGTTGAATATTGCACGTAGACCTTCAGCATTACAGAACAATCAAAGAACCGTTGGTAGCACAATGTTCTTCGACGATGCAATGTGGTAAGAAGGTCTGTCGAACAAACTGTGCTGTACGACACAAAAGTCAAGCGAGACGACAAACAAGTGAAGTGTACAGAGATGACAAAACTACAGAGGTGCAAAGTGACACGGGGTCCTGCATTGAATTTATACACGTAATCAATACTGAACCTAACCAAGACCAAGCTGTATTCCCAATGCACCAGATGGTTGGTGTGGGCAAAATACAACCAAGGGCGTAGACGAGTCTGACTCAATTAAAGCCATTACTGGTATAGTTTTCCTGTGATCCGGAAAGGGTCATTTTTAGACGACGTGCATCAGGATGTTAATAGCCCCCTTCATTAACGTTTTTACATCTGTGGGCCTTAAGCTGAGAAGTTGCCGTGGTGACGAAGTAGTCTTTCAAGTTTTCCACTATATAGGCTAGATCTATTTATAGTGCTTTCGTATGGCTACACCCTACGTACGTTAGAATCGTCGCAGCCTTTATCGTGTTTGATAACAATACAGCAAATTTGTTGTATATTGGGGTCAGTGGCTTTGCCGGTGACCCCAGCCCTGCTTTACATTTGAGTCGTTTCATATAATAGTTGGGATATAGAAACCAATACAAGCCACACACTAGCTCTTCTAGAAATGGATCGTGCTGATTGTTTCTGAAAGGTCTGTCATAAGTTCTTCAGCCCACATATGCATGTTGCAACATAGTAATATCAGTGCATGTGAAAGAAAAGACAAGGACTATTGACAAAAAAGGGAAGTCCAACTAAAGGGTGAACGTACAAGGAAACTCCTATCAGCAAAATGGGCAAAATATGCCATCACAATGCAAGGCATCCTACTGTACATGTTGGTACGTTCTATTAAAGGACACGATATTTCGAGCTGTAAATGTATAGCGTCACCGTGGTACATCTTCGGCAGTGGCACAATACAAAATGATGCAAAAACCACTTCGTTGATCGTTGGCGGCAAGGGCCACTTCGGATATGCAGCGGAACTGCTGATGCTAATCGAGTCTGACACAAATCAAATACCCTTATGCACTCTGTAATCCATTATTTTACTGTAAAGCCAACGGTGCGTGTGCCGTGGTGTTAATCCCTTTGCACAGTTTATTGACGGGGAATTCATTTAGGAATCTTGTATTCAACCTACTAAATATACTGGTTACCAGAGCTAGTTTAAATTAAAAGACAAAATGTGTTATATTTGACACATCTTCTTACTAAATAATATTTTTTTTGTGCTGTAACAGAACGCCGTAAAACTACTGTTACACATTGTTCTTCTTTTCTTGATTGTGCTCTGAAGTGACTAATCTAAAGCGAGTTTCATTGACACGTATTATTTATTATAAAAATGGGCTGAAAACGCATCAGGAGTTTTGAAATAAGCAAGAGCAATAGAAAAATAAATTCTGTTAGGCTTATGTTTAATATATCACATTTATATCGTGATTTATATCGTAATGTCAAATATCTTGTATATGTGTGTCTTTTGTAAATTTTATTGTATAATATAGGTAAAGTAGGCCTACTATTAAGCCGTCATTCCATCAACTACGTTGCCGCTTCATGTTGCTGCTAATTTGCGAATTACTCATAATCATTTTACTTGATGTTAGCCCCCCAGCAGTAATTTTTGGCCTAACTACTGTCCCATAAATAAAAATATATCAGTGTAATTACGTGTAATTTTTTTGCTTCAACAAATGATCAGTGACTTCTGGGCACAATAAATATTAACCTGTCTGTGGTAAATTGGGCTGAGAAACATTACGTTCATCCAAAATGTTGTAGCGTATTAAATATACGCCAGATATCATAACAAGTAAGATTGTGAGGGAAAAACCCATTCGTCAAGATGGCTGTGGGCAGATCGGTCCTTACTCAATTTTTAGCACATTCAGTTGAGTGTTTTCGGTGACATACAGTCAGTCCACTCATTCAAAATAAAAGGATGAAGGGGAGTTTCTTGGCAAATTTGCTGAAGCAAAATTCGGCTTCAAGCGAGCAAACAGTGTGGGCTTCGTTTGCCGTCATTAAACCCTCTTCAAAGAAGTCCGGTTATGACTCCCGAGGCAAGCTATTTTAACATCCCCGACACTAGCCCGGCCAAAATGGAATGTTTCTCCCCTTCAGTCCATCACGATAAGTGTGATTTAATTACTTCTGCAAGGGTAACACACGGAAATCAAATACACTGATCGGTGCAATTGCTTAGCCTGTACCCAGGATGGAACAAGGCATGAAGGTTGGGGTGTCTAGCATTGGCCAAGCTTGATACGAAACTGTTCACCGTTCACAGTTTGATTTTACCTGATGTCCTGGGTACCAGGCCAGAGGTTGCCTAACGGTCGCCGATCTAAAGTGACCATTGTTATAATTTAAGATCAGAGAAAACTGAATAATTGTTTTCAATCAGTTTTTAGTAGGATTTTTGTATTAATCAGTTTTGCTGACCACTGAACGTTCTATAAATATGCACGTCTGAGGCCTCTGAAACAGTCCTGCGTATTACGTATTACGGGGCTAAAGTCCGGCAGCTGGTCAGATGCTGTGATTGGGCGTTTATCTACCCTTCTATGCTTCTCTCCACCTAAGAGTAAATTGGCATCTGAGAGGACAGAGTTTTTTTATTGTGTTTAATGTCCCCAAGGAGTTGAGAAAGCTTCAGGGATGTGTTTAGCTAGTACAGTAACAATACAGTGCACAAACAGTAACTTTACACGGTAGTCTTGTTGCCAACCTCATACCAGTTTATTTCACGTAGTGCATGCCGAATGAAGGTTGAAATGGTAAAGGAATGATCTCACACGTGAGGTTTTAAAGTTTTATTGAAGTTTATTCAAGACTGGCGACGTTAGCTGAGTTTAAGCTATTTAGCAATTACTTGCGGAATCAGTAACTAGGCCAACTTAAAGTGACGTTATAAGTGATACAAAACATTACCGAATCACATGTTGTCTAATTCTATTTGACATTGTAAAATAGCTGAGACTGGCTCCTTATTCGGCACTTAATCAATACATGTGTTCCGTGTGGGAATGTGAGACCAGGTATATTACTAGGGTCGTTACATAACCTATACTTAAAGAATATACAGTGTCTTGGTAAGCAAAAAATCTTACACAAAAAATTTTGCAAATTCACTTTGTTTTTAAAGTAATCAACCCACCAAGGAGCTCGAATCTTCAACCGGTTACGGCAAACAAGGAGCACAATCGACTGCAGAGCTCCCTGATAGGGATTGGATGCTACCACCTGCTTACAACTTTGAAAGAAGGTGTACATGTTTAAATATTTAACACTAACACACAGAAAACAGCTGATCTTCCCTGAAAATGTTTGCATTTCAATTAAAGTGATTCTATACGTTTACTGTGTGTTTCAGTTATAGAGAATCAGGTGCTTTTCTGCCTAGATTTTTCAACGGTATTATAGAGTCAACATTCCAGTTTTCGACCGCAGAATGCAAGCAGATGTTAATTAAAATAAGATATTTTTGAGAAACTTTGCTCGTTTGTATATCAGGACATGATTTCGTTACGGATGCGACGACGCGAGTAGAGTTTGCCTACGAGTAAGGTTGAACAGCTTATGCAATCTGCATGTGTCAGAAGCCTGGTTGCTGAGATGCATCATCGCGTGTAGTTAGACACGCCATTCGGTTTCATATTCTATTTCAAAGTGATTTTGTACTCATTCCAAGATGACTATCCTAACTCATGCAGAACTTTGACACAGTCTCGTGTTGCTATGTGTAATTATTTATGCAAAATATAATTTCCAAGTGGAATGAGGAATCTTACCGTACCGAAGCCAACTTGAATTCTCAAACCATTACAATTAAAAGTAAAATGTGGCCGGTTCACAGTTCGTGCTCAAAGGACGAATAATAAAGTCACAATTGCATGTTGGATTTCTTGGTACTTGAATATTTACTCTAGTTTTACTACAACATTTCGACTTTACAACAATTTGACGGGTACCGGTAATTTGGCAATAATCACAACTAGGGCACGTTATAGCTGTGGTTTGTAGTTTTGGGTACCGTGGTAGCTTCAAAAACATTCCAGTAAATAATAAATACCATCTTTTTGAAACTGCTACTAGTGGACCGGTGTACGTTCAAAGCCAATCGAAAAAAGCTGTCTGCATACAACACCCTTTTGAGGGAGCAATTTGTTTGTATGAAAGTGAGAACAAGATTTATTCAAGGGTCTCAGTCTGGAGATGCTATCTTTGTGTACTACGTGACTACATTAGGATCCTACAATTGCAATCCCACCGCTATGCGACCTCGGGACCTGTCTGCGAGATTTCTACAGAATCTCGGTACTGATAGCAGCTGTGGTATGTTCTTGTGGGGTCGTGAGGAAAAGATGTCGGCTTCCACTGACGTTTAATTTCAACAGTGTTAATTTTTACTTCTGTCGACGACACACCAGGGAGACATACGAGCACGCACTACGATCTAAATCGAGATCATATAATGTCGTTACGCAGATTCCCCTCGCCAATTACTTTTTAATTAGGGTCCCAGCAAAGAAATTAAAGTTTCGTTTCCATTTAAACGCGGCTCAAAGAAATGCTTAAGCCATATCGGTACACAAGGCAGGCAATCCCTTAGGGTATGAACAAGTGGGACATCAACTTCTGAAGAAAATGTACCAGCCTTCCGGTCGTTGTTCAGTGCTCGAAAAGCCGGGGCCTGGGCTGATCTTTCAAGCGGTGTTCACTTAATTAAAACTCCACAAGAGAATAAACTGGTATCACAGTTCATAATTCTTAAATATTTCACCATAATATGAGCGCTTATGTCGTTTACCATGCTCTGCGGTTCGGGATGATCTTTGTCTAAATCCGATACTGGTATAACAAATGTTATACGGCCAACCGGCAATTTTCGTCTCATCACATCTAATAGTTACTCAAAGTAAATTTAAGAAATCTTGCTGACCTTTACAAATCTGCACGTAGAAACTTAAATGTCAGCGTCCCTACTTTTTGATGTTAACTGTTTCCTGCACAGGGAGAAGAAAAGTGCCACACGATTTACTGCCACTTTAGTTAGTCACCGGAATCACGTATTGATTTTGCGGGGGCCAGCGCAGTAAAGCAGTAATTGGTCCGAAACTAATCATAATATGTCAATTCAGATATCGACATGATCCATAATTTGTGCCGCAGCGGCGGGTCAATAAAATTTCTGTTTAGGGTTTTTAAAAAATGGGCAGGTTAACCAGTGGATCATGGTGTCAGCATTGTGTAATCGGCTCGTCTGTCAAGCAAGCAATAAACCCATGAATCGTCGATTTTTCCAAAAAACAGTTTATGTCATTAAGCTATTCTTGAACAGTTAAAATGGAAAAGAAACTACATGGCTTTATGCTTATTAACAAGAACAAAATGTACCCGTTTCTCTATGTTAACCTACCGATACCTGCACGCATATATCGTTGGACCAATGGAGACGGGGCTAAAGCATCGTTCCTAAACGATGAAATGTCTGCAAAAATAGGTGTGACATGGCCTGAGAAAGATAGATAAATATTACGAGTTCTTTACAAAATATTACAACATAATGATAGAACAGGCCTTTTGACCCGTCGTTGTGGTCTGAATTTTAGGCAGTGTTTGCAGACACTGTGAACATGAGCCTGCAAGTGGGCCTCCATCAACTTCCCCAACCACCCACCCACCCACCCTCACACCCAAATGAGTAAATATTTACAATCCCGTGATGACCTCCCATGTTGTCCTTCTGTTAGGACGTGAAACATTTGGGTCTGTCAACAAATTTGGGAACCCATTTTTCATTGTTCACGATTGAATATAGAAGCAAAGTCACAGAGGTGGCCGTTAAAACGGACGGAATTCCTACGTTTTTAATTGCGATGGAACTATCCTAAACATTCCGTCGTCGCGAACAGAGCACTTGCTCTTTCGTAGCATATGCCACACAAATTGATTTCGTACATTTCTTTCATGAGACCATACTAATGTATTTGTTTTCTTGGAAACCATGAGTGAACAGTGTCAATCGGTCTCCCGACGAAAAGCTCAAGTTTCAGTTTGTCTGGGACACATGTACGGTACAGTATGTTCAGACTCAGTGTTTTTGATGTACTTTTTTCCTCGAAAATATAGCTTTGACATGGAGATCCATATGTATTACCGAGAACCTATTCAGACATTTATCAGAATCGGGCAGTTATAGAAGACTGCGTGAACACCGATAATTTACGATAGTGTTATTACTGTAGAGGTGCATGAGACGGTGAAATCCCTTAACTAGCTGTGTGACCAGTGAATTCTGGTACTGGTTTCACTGAGAAAAGTACATAATCTCACGTCCACACGACAAGGTACTCAAATCATGCACAGAAAAACAGTCGGTCATTTCTTTTGGCACGTGACAATGTCACTTTGCTGACGATTCGAGCCACACAGCTGCCTGAGGCTGAGTTAGTCCATCGAATGGCAAAGACTCACACTTGAATAATTCATCGCTGAATATCGGCATTGAGTATGTAATAAGCAGATGTAGACAGGTGATGGGAAAGAGTCTGAATAGGCGGTATGGTCTCGTGTGAAGCTACAGGGACGCTGTGCGGTTCGACGGGCTCAGCAGGCTCAAATGACCCGTGGCAAGAGCACAGACCACACAAAACCCCTTTCAAGAGGAACTCCGTGGAAAATCTTTGGTGCGATGCACATTTTACAGTTTCAAGTGCCATCTGAAGCCCAGGCCTTGATATCAAAAGTCTTTAATGGCACAGAGGTTTTTTTTTTTTTATGACGGACGAGAAAGTTACATATGGTACGTTAATTCTTTCCACAATTTATCAAGACGCAAAAACCTTTTTACTTTTAAACTTTTTATCTCATTTTTGTGATACCTTATTTTATCTGTCAAATACTACCGTACTAGTAATACTTTCATACTGTTTGGAATAGGCTTTAATTTGCTAGTTTTGCCATTTTTTAGATGCATGTGTGAATCATGGTATCACAGTACCTATATCTCAACTATGATTGTGGAAATAAATTTAAAGAGATAGAAAGTTACGGCGCAATATCATTGCCATTTTCAGCGAAGCACGTCCAAAACTAACGCACGGATTTAGAATCAGCTTTAAAAATTTTACTCCTAGTTTTTTCGTTTGTACAAGAAAACCGGGCGATTCAGTTATCCTGCCATTGTATCTAATGCTTTCTTCCTGAGTTTCTGAGCCTGTATTTCATATTTTGCACCCAAGAGCTACTGACATAAAAGGAAATACATTCAGTTTCTTTCATATAACATGGTGCCCACAGGCACAACTTCAATCTGCAGTTTATGTGGTAGAATTTCCTGAGTGTCTGCTGTGTTCAATTGTCTGAGACTGTAATTACTCCAAGGCATTACAATCTGCGAGGTAAAATATTGCAGTAAAAACTAGCGTTGTTATGTCAGAGACACACACATAGTGGGATTTGTAGAAATATACATTTTATCCGATTGTTCCAAGTAACCTCGCCGTTTGCAGATTAATGCTGTGGTCAATTTTACAATCACGAGTGGATCTTAATGGGATAAGGATGACATTGTAGATGAACGATACGGTTGGCTGTTTCAAATCCATCGAGTCTATGTCGAGGCCATTATGGTAGATGAGTCGATACTGAATGCGTAAAATTGAACTATTGATTTATCAAAGTCGTTGAAAGCTTCGTTTCTTTATTCCGTCATTTGTTCTCATAAAGTATGTCATGTCAATCTACCTTGATAGACATCTGTATAGTTTGAAATCACTTTTTCCAAAAGGAAAAAAGTTATCGAATGGGCATTTTTGTCCCTTGAACAGGGAAATGCCATAACCATCTTTTTTGTGGTTTAGCTGTGCCTGCGTGACTAACGAATGCCATGTCTGCATGGATGCACTGCCTCATTATTCTGGATTTAAGACTGATCATGGTTTGTGGTAACGAGGTTGGAAGTGAAGCTTTAATAAACAAAGCGGGTTTTTTCCTAGTTTTGGGGGGGTGGTAGTGTTTCGTTACTGATCGAACTCACCTGAACTGGCTTTTCAATCAAGAAAGCACACGAAGGTTGAAGGAAGGTTACGGTAAATTTGACGGTTGATTGACTTCAAATGGTGTTTCAGACATTATTTTAACTGCAGAGGTAAACAGAAAGACGTTGCTTTGAAAAACAGGCGTCGTTATTCTACAGTGCAATTTACGTTTTTGCACTGTAGTTAGCAATCGCTCGTGTCCATTTGGGGAGTGTTTGGAAACTTACAAAATACCAAACCTACATAACATCTATACCTCTTCCCCTTTAACGTCTCATTTGCTGTTTTAATTGCTTTCCGATTCGTAAGTATATTTGAATTCGAAAAACACCGTGTCAACAGACAGGTTTTACCTTTATATGCAGAAAAAATGGTTTCCACACCCCTTAATTTCAGTTGGACATGTCCCACGTTTACAAATACCAGGAGATAAGAATGACTTGCCAGAGGCCTGTGTGCGGTATAGACAAGCCATATTTATTACATCTGGCCAGGTAAGCGTGCGCCCTCGTCATCACTCAGTGCTGTATCTGTTCAGAGAAGGTCGGTCCTCGTAGAGAAAGTGTGAACAGACATGGATGCCTGATGGCGGTGTGCAATATTAATCATAAGATCACGTTGGCTTATATCGCAGCATTGGCTGCGGCGCCCGCCTCATAATTTTGTAGGTATACTGGAAGGAACGCTGGCCATAACCATATTTCAATTGAGCATAACTGACACCAGTCGCATGACGTCACTGCGATACGCCACGTGTGCGAGAGTAAAGAACGCATATCAGGTTTCGACTGTAAAACTTCACGGAAAATCTTTTCCTTACGACACTTCAGGCGATAAACATTTTTGTTTCTTACAAGCAGTGATCTTAATTGTGTTTCAGTAATGGCTGTGGGCCGACGGATTACGTGTTTTTTTATCGACGACTGATTTGTTGTGACGTCATCATGCAAACTTTGTTATTATACCTCTTATATCTATAGGAGTAAGCTTTTCGTTTCCGATGTCGTTTCAGCAAATGAACGTGCAAATTTTACTTTATTTCACCGAGTTTCCTTTTCCGATCTTTTAAAATCACTGAATTGAATGATATATGCATTTGAAATCAAGATATGAAAGAGTTTGGGTTTATGGGTAAGCTGACAAAGAAATGAAAAAAAATGAAAACATAAAGTACAAAGGAGCATTTTTAAGTCGATACTTGGACATTGGTACTATGAATTCCCAAGCAGCGAGTTTCTCTCTGCCCTAGTTATCAGGTGACCAGTTGGATCATAAACATTCAGATACTGCATCCTTGACATTTTGTCTTGGGTATAGAAGATTTCGTTAATGGCCATCATCAAAGAATACCCCAAGATTGGCGTGTTGTTTTATATAAGGTAGCATGCTTGGCATGTCAGTGGTTTATGTGCAGAGTCCTGGCTGCTGTACAGTTAAAACCTTTGAGAATGTTAGGTCATTTGATCAGCGTGCCCCCAAAATGACTGACGTTTTCAATTTTATGACGTGGCATTTACCGTGCGAATTTATGTAATTATATACAAAGTGAAAATGTCACGGTCGTATGACGAAATATCCCTGCTGATAGAGTTTAGGCTGTATCCTTTATGGGCAGCGCAAGAGCCTTGGTATAGAACAGCTCATATATGTGTGTACCTTTCAGTGTACAGCATTACTTTAATGCTTGTCTAAGCTAGATAATGAAACAGACTATTTCAGCTAGGGTAAAGGTTCATATAGTTACAAGGAAGTTATTTTAGTTTACAACTACATGTACTTTTTTTCTTGAAAACAAAATACGAAACCATATTTTTACGCATGCCCGTCAGAGAGGAGCACACTCTCAAGTTAAAGAAGCCGATATTCGGAAGATCAAGAATAATAGAAATCGAAATGCCACTCTACCCTTCTGTAATCTGCAAATCCAGTTATACGAAATCAATTTCCAGGCAGGGTGCGACCTCCTTCACACATGACATCGGCCCGCTGCAACCGCTCCAATCTGGGTCTCGTAAACCCAGGTGTCTTCCCGAGGTCACCCGGGAATCCAAGAGCGGTTTTCCGCTATAGCCAGCTGCCACTTCAGCCTTCAGAGCTGATCAGAACGGACTCATAACGGTTTTAATGTTTTAAAACTAAGAGCTCCGCGTTTTCTCGTCATTAGAGAGCAGTAGATTTTGATGGTAATTTATGGTTGGTTAGCGGTATTACCTTGTCACTTTACTGCATGCTTTCGCCTTTGCTTGCAGTTTATTGTTTCATTTAAGTTCCAGCATCAGAATTACTCAGATAGGACATAACAAGAATTAAGAAAAAAGAAGGAAACGCTTAAGTATGATTTGATAGTTATGATATGATAATTTGCTAATCGCTGTGTGGATCTGTTCAACAACTCATGTATCCTGACTGAATAGTATGCTGAATTATACTACAAATGTACAACTAAAAGGTGGTTCTTCTTGGTAGGCTTTTCTTGTGATGTGTCCACTCT
The DNA here is from genome assembly GCF_054643075.1 of Acanthaster planci. Classification (NCBI taxonomy): domain Eukaryota; kingdom Metazoa; phylum Echinodermata; class Asteroidea; order Valvatida; family Acanthasteridae; genus Acanthaster; species Acanthaster planci. The sequence continues at coordinate 19,669,182 of NC_141779.1, forward strand.
GCAAATCAGCTGTTGGTTTGGTTTGGTTTGGTTTGGTTTGGTATAGTTCTCTTTTACTTTTTTGTTTTTCTTTTTGTTTCCAGCTTGACTGATGTGGTATTGGAAAGTACAGTGTAGACCTAGTTCTCTTCCTTTCCGAGTGTTTTCGTTTTGCCCATTGGTCATTGCGACATAGCTGTGCCACTCTTCGATTTCCATACCACTAAAACAATGATCCCTGCAGAAACTTGATCCACTCCCATACTCTTCAAAGGGAACGTATAAAGTTTCGTCTGTGGCGAGGATCGCTCTCTGGAAAATTTTGCAGATAGATAAGAGCGAATGTTAAAACACCAAAGAGCCGCCGGCTCTCGAGCATTCTTCTTGAGCATTCTATCTTGAGCATTTGCTACGCTGAGGTGGTCCCACGAGTGCTTGAGCATTCCACATGGTGTGAAATGACGAGTCCCCATATTTATAGCTGAATTCATACACTATGACACCCTGCATTTCTGTTTGCGAACCAGTACCCATATTTTAAGGTAAACAGATTTGTCACAGAGCCAGTTCTGAATCCTCAGCTGACAATCTGAAATAAATGCTCCCTCAAAAAAGAGAATAAAATTATTAAGTGCATGCAATCCTACCTCACTTTAAAGACGACATTAGGATGAATTCGTAACATGTCTGTCTTACTTGATATAACATATTTATCAACCATTTGTTTTTCCCTTGCAAACGTTGAGGAATTGGTGTAATTGTGGCATCAATGAAGAAAAGATCTGATAGAAGCTTCATTCCCGAGACACATGGACAGGTGTTAGGGGTGCATACCGGATACGTTCTGCTTGATATAAGTATCGTTAAGTTTGAAAAGCCATGTTCATTGTAGTATCAATCGTATAAAAATAGCATAACCAATTAGGGAATTCGTTTTTAAAAGCCCCTGAGTTGAACAACACATTGCAGGATTTGCTGGTAAAGCTTTAACTAAAACTTGGCATTGGCTGGGCGAGATAATTCTTGACAAGCCAGGTGAGTAAGATTTGATCATATACTATTAATTACATTTATCATCAGCATTTTATTCTACTTTTCTCAATGCCAAGGTATTTCGGTTTACTTTAAGACTGTTACATAGAAACAATATTCTGCATGCTGAAGCTATTTGTCCCAAACACGGTCTACGTACCCGGTGTACTACTGCCACGTTGAAAAGCATCCTCGTTCCACAATAAAGAAATACATGTACCAGGCATCTGGCGTGGAGATATACCATTAAATTACTGACATCACTTAGCCCAATTGTGATACATCCATTAACCGCACAATAATCATACCTAGAAGCGTTTGACGCATTGCTCTGATTCGAACCAAACATGTAGCATGTGCGATTTGCATAACTGGTTAAATAGCTCAAAAATAGACAAAAACAGTGTACAAATGTTCATACGGCTTCCGTAAAGAAACACTTTGCTTGCATCTCCTTGTGGATGAATGGAAGCTGCTGCAAAGCCAATGCTCGGTGACAGAACTGGGTTGGTCAGCTGCGTTCAGAGACCTGGGAACTAAATAAACTCTTGGAATTCCAAATAAGATGTCATTCCTTGTAAGTAACGAGTAATACTCCCAGAAGTGCATGGTGATGGAGGAGTGTTCCAATTAGCTTGCTTGGTTGCACGTGCTGTCTGAACATCGCGTCTCTTTTCTTTGATTAAACTCTGCATGGGTATGTTCCCGCCAATGCCATGGGCGATATCAGACACGATAGCATAGGCAGTGTCGCCCTTCGTCGAACATTTCAATTAATTTTTAATAAACAACGACATTGAAGACTGCCATTTTCTGGGAATAAGGCGTTGTTTTGACATTCTGGTTTTCACATTCACTATTGTCAGATTATTTTCTTCGGATGCGATCCTACGTAACATCGTAGCGTATCCCGTCACAAGTCAGATTTTAAAAAATTAATCAAGGGAAGGTGTAATGCAAAGTAAGTCTATACCAATGTAAGAAAAATCCCCTTGATACTGTAATCCCTCGATACAGCCTTTTCTTTACCTGCGCCCCTAGCCGTGGGGGGGGGGTGCTCAGATAATCCGTATGGAATGCCAATTCCTCCAAGGAGCACAAAAGTTTTCCACCAACAGATGTAAACATCCCGCGGCGATCCAGCCCTTCCAAAAGGTCGGCATTCAAGCACTTTAGATCTGCGATAAAATTTCTAGATTTATATTTAGCTTATCGTGTTAAATGGTGGCTGGGCTGTATCTTACAATTGCGTTAGCTGGGTCACAACATTTTGTTTCAATTTCAGACGGCCAGATGCTGGTATCTGTGAAAAGGTTTCATTTTCGAATACACCTGAACGCAATGTAGTCTGACGTTACTTGAAATTAATAGTTTCGCTGCCAAAACTTTTAAACAGCCCATTGCCTCTTGTATGTTCAAGGAAAACTTACTCTAAAAATTAGGCATCCAAAAGCGATAATACAAGTGTTCATATTTACAGTTGAACCAAAGCTACCTGTGGGGAAATTCAAATGTTCGACTATGGTGCAACTTTCATTGACCATTTACACCAATGCATGGAGCCAACAAACTATATACACTGTAGACTTGCACGGCTTTGAACGAAGCATACGTGCCAGCGCAAGATCTTTTAGCAATTCTTATTCACGTGAGACGAAAAAAATCCCTACCATAATGCACCACAGCCCGTAATCATGAACATGCATCTATTCCTCTTACGTTCCTGGATCGATAACGAGTTCAGCATGAATAGCCCAGTAGATCAAATAACTTAATGTAACGAATCCCTCCTCAAAAACATTGACTGACATAATTGAATGCAATTGCATGATCGATCGATGGTAAATACATTATCGGAAAACCAGTTTAACGTAAAAAAAAGTCACTGCATTAAAACAGATGCAACGCTTGTTCATAATTCCGAACGAAGATATGGTGTCTGAGTTCATGACTACCATATTAGAAGACAATGATTCCAGGCATACTGCAAATTTATTTCTAATGAGTGAGAAAAAGTACATGTCATCTTGGTGAAAGTTAAACATTTGTCAGATAATGACTTATGTAAGAATTCATAAGCCGAGTCAAGGTGAGTTGCAGTTTAAATGAAATTAATGGTGATGGAAGTGGGAAAACGCAACCAAAGCGAAAATGCAAACCAAACGCTAAAATGCAAGTCAGGGTTATTTATAAAGTGCACAGATATCAGACATTAAGTTGTAAGTAACTATCATCAACAACAAATACCTGCCCACCCGTGGGCACTCACCCAGCTATTGTTATACTATTGAGATTTTGAAACTGTCAAACTCTTCTAACATTCACCAGCACAGAACAGATTTAGTGATTTCCAATTATGTACAGTAGACGGAAGATATAGGAAAACAGTTCCAACCGAATGCAATCCATGTCAATATATTTTTATTGTCCTTGAATTCAAGGTCACTTTAATAAACACCTGGAAATCACTTGCTCCCTATTCTTTCATTTGATATCAATATTTTACTGCCATACAAAAAAGACAACATAAATCTAAACGGGAATGAATAAGAAGTCGGAAAGTCAATCAAACAGTGCTTGTGGCATAAAAGAAGGTTTCATGGCCATGGGCGTAAATTCCGGGGGATGGGGGTATACATGTATATCCCCCACACGTTTTGAGGTGGGAAGACGCGCCACTGAATCATCCCCCGCACTTTTTGTGGTGAACAAAAAAATATAAAAGCAGACTGTGAAGATTTTTTTAGACCTCAAACAATTAAGATGCATTCAATATCACTAAACAAAGGAAAAACAATTTTAAAAAGCTATAAAATAATAATGCCATTTTGAGTCCATATTACAGATGTACATCAATATTATGAATGCTGACAATTTTTCTTGGTCAGGCAAGTTATCCCCCAACATTTCTTCATCCCCCATTCCCCTAATTTTCGGCACAAATTTACCTTACTGGTCTTGACAGTGGTGCGCATCGCAGGTTTACACGTGCAAATACAATTAAAGGGGAAATGACAGTTGTGCAAAGTACATTAATATGTAATATGAGATCAATAACCATAAACGAGGAACAAAATGCAGCTGGGTTTGAGCTATCAAATACTCTTCGCTTTTAATTTTATATTATTTGTGGGCTGTATATAGATGGCCGAGAATTTAATCATTTCTGTACAGGTGTGTTTATTGGTATCTTTTAGAGAAAATGGGGAAAATAGCATTGTTTCACACAAGAATGCTTTTGTGGCTTTCAGAATCTTCATTTATTGTACATGACATGGGAAGCGAAGTAAAACCAAATGATGGTAATACGGTTTCCACAGCTCAGGCATATATGAGAGCAGAATTATGCAAGGTTGCGGTATATTAATGGCGACATTTTTTGAAAAGAGAACAATGGTAATTGAACTTTAGCTCTGTGACTATAGCATTGTTGCCCGTGCCTGATAGCAAGGTTCCGTTGTGACTTGTGTGTTTGAGTGTGTCCTATTTTTATTTCAGTAACGAAAATCTGTCTTATTACTAATCCTCCTGATGTGATTCTAGACAAGTTTAATTTCCATTAAATCGGCATTATGTCAAAGTCCAAAAACGACTTCATTATTGCCAAGTGGCAGTGAAGTGGAGCATCCATGTACGCTTCGCATACCTGGAGATCCAGATAATGTGGCAAGGTAATCCCTAGAGCCAATTACCATCCCAGCCGCCTTTCCTTCCTGCAGGAATCCAAACAGCCGGGAGGTCAATTCATTTTTCTCTTGCCGGTCAGTGCGTCCTGCATGTGGACATAATATCTACGGTCGCACTTGTTACACGTTATATTTTTGATGCGGCCTTTCAGGTAATCCAAAGTAAATTGGCAGAAATCCTAACTGAATTGTGAGGTTATTCCTGCACCTGAAATGCCAGGCGATGGAGATGGCTTACACTGTTTTACAGAGAGCCTGGGTTTCTCATTAATTCTTTGGTCATATTACATGGAGGACCAATACTCAGGGTCGACTTGTTTTTACGGTTTCTGTTACAGTTTTGAAAGACAGCTCTTGTTTATAGTCATTTAGTTGCAGCGCAGTGAACTTCAAGGCGTTTATTCCTGCAATATTTCGATAATTCAGAAAAGCTGTAGCGATTGTTATTACATGAAACAGTAATGTGTGACTTAGCTATGTGAATCCTCCTGAAAAGATTATAATACGGTCGTAGATTTCAATGTCATATCTAAATACCAAACATGTAACGGTTTAGGAAAATGACGACTTTTGGGTAGATTAGTGATACAAACAGCTCATGTATCTTCAGCTAGAACACTGTTTTTATATTTAATGTACCATGGACATAACACACTATCCATTTGCTGTTTACGACAGGTTACGTTTGAAGATGCAAGTTTACATTTTTTTATTAGTTGTCAATGAACAGGATAGAACGGTACAATTTAAAGCGTTATAAAATATTAATATTATAGTTATGATCGAAGAGTGAAGAATGCACAATCCACGATCCCATTCTAGATAATCTGTGAGTCTAAAGAAAGGTAAAATATTTTCAAAGATCTTTTCCAGTATTGGTTACTTTTGCGTTTTAAATATTTTCCATAACTCATGGGATATTCCCCTTTGTGTGTAGGAGGGACAAATTTAATTAAACCATTTTTCATTTATTAATTGATGTGCTTCAATATGATCTTGCTTTGTTTTGCTTGAAAATAATGAGCCTGTAAAATTTTTGCCTGTGTGTGTGCTGGTACTGTAGCTCGTATCTCTCCTCCTAGTTTGGGTCATAATCTTCCCCGGTTCCTATGAATATGTTGAATAAGATCATATTAGAAAGAGAAGTGCACCAGTAGCTTTTCTGTCTATAAACAGTATTGAACAAGCACTAGTAATAAATTATAGAATGGTAGATTTATACGCCCCGTCAGTTTTGTTGCAAAGACTACAGACAGACGCAACCTATGTGTTTTAGCTAGCAGTATGGGCAATTTAACCTAGGTTAATATTATCGCAGGATCATGTATCCCGGCCTGTTTACAGGTAATGTAAAAAGGGTCGACTTTGGTCAGGTAAACCAAATTCAAATTTTCACCACCAGTAAAACCACATTTAACCCTAGCAGTCCTGAATTCTCCAACTTTAGTATGATTTTGCACACACCCTAGGGAGTTACGGTTAATATACTGTATTTGTTGCTTTGAAGATGGAGTGGTTTTCTGTGTGAGTGCCGCCATTTCGAGGGTAGGTGCAGGAAATTTAAAGCACACCTGGTTTTGACTGTTCTTATTTTAAATCTAGTTGATAAGGTAAACGCAACGCAATACTTCCTATTAAAGCACAAAATACCTCCAATTACACCCTTGAATCTGAAAGTTTCAAGTAGAGATATTTCAAAGATGGTATTAGTAAAAGGAATAGAGGGAAATATGCATTGTTCTTGTTTATAATAAAATGTCATTCCCAATGTGAAACTCTGAAGAATATACGGACCAAGTTTGATCTATCACAATCCAAGCATACCTGCAGACTGAGAGTCACGGCATGATATAATTTATAATGTATTGAAAGCAACCATTTTCAACATATTATTCTTCTATTTTGTGTGTGCGCATACCGTTTTGCATTTCACCCAATCCCTTTGAATGAATTATGTATTTGCCATAAATATATTCTGGGGTTTCGACGCCCGTAGAATGTTGAAGTCAATCCATTCACAGCAGGTGTATGGACAGAATACCGTTCTCCCGGTTCTTTGTGATGAGTAAGGTTTGTGTTGGTTTGCAACAGTGTCAAATTCTTTCACGATCGGAGACAACTCTGCATCGGCTTGTCGTGATCCCTGACCATCCCGTGCGGTAATATTGAAATATTGCATTGCAGGAACATAACAGGCATGTCATCACGTGTACGGTTAAAGACGGTAAAAATGATTAAGCGCTTTGTTGCTGACCTTTCCAGTTATGACAAGTTTAAATCCTAGATGACGCCATCTGTAAATAAACAGCATACGGTTTTACTCATAACTTAAAGTTCGAATGTTTACAGCATGTTTCACGTTCAGACATGTTTCAGATAGTTCCTTCAGATTATGCGTGCTGAAGATTAATTTGTCCCCATAAGTACTGTTGAATTTAGAGATTGCTTTCTAGAAATGTTCAAACAGCCGCAGTTTTCACAAGAATGTAATAACACCTAAGGTGGGCGATTGGTTACTTCATAAAATGACATGTACGGAATTGTTTTGAATGACAAATGTGCTTGTGGTATAAAATATCAGTAGTCTCCGACCCAGGCCAAATTAGTATGACGTTGAAGGCGTCGTCACGGTAGTGTTTCTTTGATAGGATGAAATTATTTTCTTTGATACTAATGATGCATTGTTCACTCTGTACCAGGAGAAAGGCATAGCATGCACACCCATTTATGGCGTGATTCCGGCTATGTTTTTGTCATGACACACAAACCATCTACGGCTAAGCAGTCTGTCGCAATGATTATCATTTGACAATTCAGATACATTTTCTTATTGAGTCAGTTCTGCGTTCCAACTGCGCATGCCCGAATTTAAGCGTGTCGGCGGTCATTCGGGAACTCAATACGCAGGCTCGACGTCTGCCCAATCGGCACAGTGATACACCGACTGGCGGGCGTGCTTTGTTCTGAAATGACCTTACCTTTTTGAAATATTGAACTAGCTCAATACAAAGTAGCTGTGGGACTGTGTTGTAAGTTTGCATATACCTTAATGGTATATGTTATTAAGGCCACTGTAATCAGAACACACTGCGGAAGAATATCAACATGAATTAATAGTTCCAAAATTGTAAAATTCTAAATTAATGTATGTCCGTGTTTCGAGATAATTACAGAAAATGGGCCTGATATAAAAAGCATCTTTAGCAGCCTTCGGAAGAAGTCATTAGTTTATGACTGGCATCATAAGCTATTAGTAGGGTTCTGGATAAAGCCAGCCCAACCCAATTTGAGATGAAAGATACAGCATTAATTTCAGGCCTAATGAGACAGTTTGTTTGCAGACTCTATTCCCTGCCGTTGAGTAGTGTACTAACGATCATTAATTCTTACGCTTGTCATAAAGTCTGATTAGCGTCTACTTTGAACACGCTTTTATCCGCCATTTTTCAACACTTGCGGGACTGCAGTGATTGTTTACCTATAGGATGGAACGTTAAAACCTGGGAATTATTTTTGTATGTTCTGCGGGCGAGGGTCTTAGTAAATCATTGGTACAGCTCGAACAGCCATTAAATCTAACAGTTGTGGTTTTTTGGTTTTGTTTTTGTTTTTTATCAAAACCAACAAATCATATGTGAGAAGGAATATTCTAGTTACGTTAGGCCAGCATTATTGTCATGATTAAATTTCAGTGTAATAAGAGGCATTTCAGAAACCGACAGCACACTCGTCATGGACGCCAAAATGTAACTCAAACATAAATTCTGTGTGCTCGTTCCTCGAGTTCTCGTGTAGACAATTTCCCTACGGTTGGCAACGCGCCTTGCCCAAAATGTCAGGGAATAATTGACGTAGACAGGAAGGCGAAAGTATTACATTGAATGTGGCGGTCCAACTGGGAAGGTCATGAACTGACTGTGAATGAAAATGAAACGCCGTTGCTTTGACTGCTCGGTATCCGGTGATGACTGTGGCTGAGAGAGAGAGAGAGAGAGAGAGAGAGAGAGAGAGAGAGAGAGAGAGAGAGAGAGAGAGAGAGAGAGAGAGAGAGAGAGAGAGAGAGAGAGAATTATATTCTAAACAGAGAATTAAGGTTTACAATTATGCGGAAGTCACTTGTGGCGTGTTCTCTCTCTTGTAGTTGTGTTGCTATTAAGAGCAACTTAGTGGTTTTGCCGTTTTCTTTAAAAATAATTGGCCTAGGCCTCTTAGGGTCGGTTTGTTTTTCGTATTTTCTACATAAAAAGTGCACTTTTTTATCTTATCCGAACTTTGACGACATAGTTTTTATGTAAGAGTTTTGCTGTGCTTTATAATCTCAAAAGATAATGAGAAGTATATTTTTATCAACATTTCATTCATCGGGCATTCCCAAATGCAGTGAAATTATTCAAAGTGAGAGCCTTTGATTTCTCCAGACAACTGGTTATTCGGTTGTATTTAGCTCTAAAGTTAAAGCTGGATCCAGTTAACTATACAGTTTGCAGTCCAAGTTTCCAAACAGTCGCGTGCGTCTGTGTTTCAAGGAGATATGTGACAGACAAAATTCCATTTGTGGGAAATAATAGCTTCCTTGTGTACATGTATCTTCCTTGTGTGTAGATGTATCTGGTGTGATGAACTTGTTTGCTAAAGTGTAACGACAGGAGATGTATTCGTGTGTGACCCTCTTACTGATAGCGCATCGCCACCAATTTGATAAGCCTTACACCTCGTTCATCTTGGTGCCTGTCTGTTGCCAGTATGTCCTGGTCTGTGACACAGTTCATCCATTCCTCCCTTATCGTAGGATGATAGCTGCAAGGATCCCCATGCCACATCACGGTTTGCTGCCTGTGACATAGATGTTCAAGGAGTCTACTTTCAACACCACTGATTGCTTTTGAGGAATGTCTTTGGTTTGACCAAGCCTGCACTTTTTGAGGGGTCGTGAAATCAATATCGATGTAAGGGCACCAGCCTTTTCTCCGCTGGTGCACAGATACATTTTCTGTTATCTGTTTGTTGATTAGCCATCACACTTAATGCACCATACTTCTAGGGAAGAGCAAAATCTCTAATATTTCGCTGTATTTGTTTCCAGACGGCTAAGCAGGGTTTGGTTGATGACCGCGATGAAGATTAGGGGTTTACGGTTCTCGCTCTCAATGACGTGGAAATCCAGCATCCAGAAGACGGCCAATTACAGTTTCTCAAAAATAGCATTGTCAAGGGATGGTTTTGCTGTCCTGTCTACTATTAATTATCTACTTGATCGTCCCGCGTTGCCTTTTAATATGTATGCCGATGATTTCAGAGACACAAAAAATGAGGAGAAACGTGCGAGGAATATGTTTTAGGGGCGTTTGCATCTCACCGGGTACACTATTCTAAGAAGACATATAGAAGTAATTTTCTGCAATTATTTTGCACATAATGAATGCAGACAGTACAATTCAGGAGAGAGGAGGGTTTGAATAATACTTTGTCTTTACGCTTGCGAGTTCAAGAAATATTAAATGCTACAGATTGCGTTCATAATAAAAAGAAAATTTGCAGTACAATTTTTGAATATCCCAGAGGATACCCATTGGGTTATATTATATATTTTGCCACTTACTTCTTCCAGCCAGGTAGAGTGAAATATTCAGTAGGTGACACGCGTAACAACATTGATTTTATTTATTTCAGTCAATCATGTCCCCCACCCCACCCCTTTTTGGGTATAAACATATGGTCCATGATTACGCGTGAGGCTGTTTGGAAGCGTGATCTGCAGCTGCCGTAGGCAGCAACTTTGTTTATTTCCGCTCCCGTGCTTTTGTACATCTTTTCAGAATATTCCAATCAGTGTTGTACGCAGTAAACAATGTTCTGCATGGTCACTGTATATACTGTCCTTATAAAGAAGCAACAGAACCATGCATTTCGACTTTTAATTTGCAATTGCCTGCCGTTATCAATCAACATGGCCATTTGATTAGTATAGGTAATCAAATGACAAGACTTTTGAGAGGCCTAACACACACACAGTTCCTAGATCCAACCTCATTGCTTGATGTGTTCGGATATTGTCTGTTTTCATCCAAGTGTAGGTCTTCGATTTGTAAAACATGTTCAGTGTAAATATAGACCTACATTCTGTATAAAGAAACAATTAAAACATAAAAATGGTAATTATCCACAGCCACGTTTGGAAACCGCCGTTTCTTTGAATATCACAATGTAATTGTCTGTTTTATTCATCAATTTATTATGAAGAAACCAAAATCACTAGGGTATTTCTGTATAATGAGTCATCTGGCGACTTATTGTATTACTGCAAGCATTAATCACACGAGCCAGGAACGTTATACCCTAATCATAACCAGACTTGAGTCATTTTAGTTGGAATTTTCTGAGAAATTTCTTTCCTTAGAACCTATACAATCGGCAATCCATTGTGCGTGCCAAATAATTCTTTCATTCTCAGAAGGAACGCCTCACAGAGATGGTCGTGAGAACTGTTGACTCCCAACCAACCAATCTGGAGAGGTTTCTGTCTGTTGCATAGATATCTGGGTTATGGAAAGCAATTTCAATTGAGTTCATATTAAAGCATCCTATTCACCGCTCTGTGTATATCCAAGTCTAATTTACTGCATGTTATTTTGTGTATTGTATTGTCTTGGTATTGAATTATTTCCTTGTTCTAAGATACGCACGCCAAAGTGGTATTGACCACGTGAAATACTTAGTCTTTATCTTGGGTAACCTTGCAGCGGTTTTGTATCAATCATTTTTTAAGGAACTTAAAAAGAGCGACTATTTCTTTGCCAATTGTCACTAAATTCGGATTTTGAATCCTATTAAGTATAAGCAAAAGACAGGTATTGTATGGTGACGGGGACAACGCACAACAATATAGTATTTCAGTGTAATCCTCCAAAAAAGTAACAACAGGCAATTTCAAAGCTTTTATTTGGAACAAAATTGCAACAAGGTCATCTGTTTGTGGAGAACAAAACCCAGAGCTCAATTAGGCATTTTTTTCACAGATTTAAGCAAATTTCATAATATATAGATATTAAATGTTTCACAAATAAGACTGACCCAATTACTCAAATGGGGAGTTATCATTGTGTACCTTTTCCACTTGCATTATGTTTGGACATAAATAACCAAATTCATCATCTACTCATGTGATGAAAAATGCACTCTGTGAAATTTTTAATAGAATTTCTTCTCAAAGATTTTTTAAAAACCTTGAATGCCGCAGGAAAATTAAAGAAAAAGAGAGGCCTCACATTAATAACAGTGTACACAATGTCTTTACGTAAATTCCTCGGTTGATCATATTATTTTTATTTTATTTGACTGTGAAATATTGTACACATGCATACTTGTTCGCAGGTGTCCTTACTGGTGAGATATTCAATGCAACATCGTTCCTATTCAGCTGATGTAATTCTACCTCCCGATCATGGGATGGAATTGATTTCCTTTCCATTCAGAATCTACGTCGCTGCAAAGCCAAAGATATCTCGGAAATAATGAAAAGTAAACACACCCTTCATAATTTCTATCTCGGGAGAACTGGTACCCTAATCAATAGAGCAGCACATGCAATATAAGGCCTTCTTGAAATCAAGGAGTCTAGGACTGTGAGCAAGCATAACAAACTTCTTTAGGTTTTTAACTTTTTGTCTTTTTAATTTCACATCTGCCAGCTTGTCATGTTTCTTCCATTGCCAATTGGATCTCTTAATAACAAGCATATGTTCCACTCCATGGGACGCTCATCAATTTTGATATTGGCTGTGATACCCGTAAAAGGGGGTACTCCCTCAGGGCACCCTGTTTTTGTTTCATTTCAGTTCCCATTCATAATCCAATATCACAGTGATATTAATTTCGTAAATCACAGACTGAGATAAAATACCATGGCAAGCAGCATTGCGCGAGTGTCGGTCTTGTCCAATGAATATTCAAGGTTGCGGCTCTCACATTGCATCTCAGCAGGTCAGGGGTTCGCTGGGTCCTTATTTGATGATGAAGAGTTTAATTGAATCCCATCACAGCGATGCACCTCAAGGAATCGGTCGACAGATGATTTTCTCTAATGAAACACCCTTTGGTTTGAATGGCCGTGCGGAACTGTTCATAAACACAAATGCCCGCTCTTCGCACTTTCATTTGTACCGGGTTAAGGTGGCTGTCGCTGTGCTCCAGGTAACGAGCACAAACTCCGGCTTTTTTCGAGCATCCCTATGCTGATGAACAAATACATCCCATTGAATCTTCCTCCAGGGCCCTGCATCATTTCCGTTGACCCTGACGGGGTGTGAAATCTACGTCCTAGACACCTCTTGAAGAGTCGAGGATAAAAATCAATGATCAAGCCATAGCAGATGGAGCCCCCCTACATAGCAAGGATACTTAAAGACGTATATGGGCTTCATATAAATCAGTTTGAATAGGAAATATTTATTATTCCCACCAGTTTAAAGTTTAAAGCGTAAATACCGGGCACAGTGGATAGTGACCCTTATATGACAGCCTGACAACACTCATGGATTATGCTTCAAAATAATTTGGGATCATTTTAGACAAACTATGTAGAACCCGATGATATGATTATTACATGTTTACTAAGACGACTAATCTAATAAATCTTGCTGACGTTATACCTTCCAGAGTTACAGTAATACCCCAATTTCATGTCGATGTGACAGCAGAAGTCGACTATCTGTATATATAGGAACCTTGCATTCATTGAAAGGGAGCTTTTCTAATTTATTGTTAATACGTGGCTGTGCACTTTCTTTTTTCAATAAACACTTCTTATTTGCCGTATAAGTTGACAGTAGAACTCTAATTATTCTGGCAGTATTTCAGAAAGTTAAAAACTATAGCCTATGAATGTCCCTAAATGATTGTTAATGGACCTGTGAAGTTACTGCTTATGTAGTTCGAAGTGTATAATTATACTTCATTTTTTTTCCAAGTATATTCGGCAATCGTTATTTTCATTTTAATACGATAAGATTCCATGTACAAGCTAAAAAGCAGCATTTTCCCTTCCGAGGAACAAAGCTGTTTTTTTTTTACCCACAAACACAAGCAAGCATGCAAACAGATTGTACAATATAACTAACAAATCAAACAGGCATTTAAAATGGGAGTGATTAAATACTATATAATCAGGTGAACATTTTGTGGGAACCATGAGCTAGGTCCAAACAAATAAAAAAATAAATTAAAAAAAACAAATTTGAAGTTTCGCTTTTGTGATTTTAATGCTCATTTTGACACTGAGTCACCGATTTGAGGTAACTGATTTCTTTATGTACAAGTGAGGATCAGCGCTTATTGAACCATGTTTTAAAAAATCACCCTTCAGTTCGACCGAAAATAGCAGGCATTTTAATTCAAAGGAGGTTAGAAAAGTACAAGTCGGTCTTGAGGCCTTTGCCCTTTACTTTAGCGAGAAAATGCTGGCGCATATGAACACCGACACACGGTTTCACTGTTTGACCGTTCCTTACCATAACTTCACTAGTGAGCGCATTATTAATACGTGTGCTGTGGCTGGCCCTGCCACCTTCTGGCCTGGTGTTAGCTTTGTCGTGTAAGCAGACGGCACACCAAGGAGGTACATCAACATTTGGCGCGAGACTTCAACACAAAGTGATCAAAATTAATTTCTCATCTCCCCAGTGCAGGGCAGCTGCAACACGAATGGATCTGTTTATCTCCAACCAGGTCCCCAGCGCGCCTGGGCTTAAGCTAATTTTGCACATACCTAGACGAGGCAAATTAGCTAGAAGTGCTGTTGGAGAGGCCAATAACCCATCTTCACCGTTAACACATTGGACACGCGTTTTGATACGCAAAATATCTAGGCTTCTAACTTCACAAAACTGAAACATTTGTTACCTGATCTAAGGTCGAGATACTTTGAGATTTAGCAAGAAAACGCACATGCCAGTCGTGTTAGTTGAACATTGATATCAAAACGGGTCATCTTTATTTCTTTAAACCTCACAGAGCCTGAATAGGAAAGCTCCCCGAAATTCTTCCCTGTGGGAATACTCGGTAAATCGCGATCCCACTTTAATTCCGTTTCAAGCTCTTTAGCCATTAAACAGCCTCAAGATATGGCGATAGAAGGTATATGAATTTTGGAGAGGGTATAACTGCAGATCATACATAACTATAATTGATCGTTGATACTGTACGAAGAGCAAGGGATTCTGCTTCTGCTATCGATATCAATGCAGCTTCTGCATGAGGTGACATTACATTTATGTCACAGACAAATCTTGTAGAATCGAACGCTAAATATGCTGGCAATCCTGAATGATGTACAAAGAGTAATTTGCCTGTTAACGTCTATGAAGAAAAGTACATTCCTTTGTATTAAAATGTCCTAAATATACAACTGTTTATGGAAACTGCCAACGCTGGCTCCGCTGAAATGTCAGCGTGCTGGCCAGTCATTAAAAGCGCCGCTGAACATTTTCAGCAGGCAGCTGGAGTTATTAACCCCTATTATCCACTTGCAGTCTTGGTAAGGGAAGGTCGAATATCGTTTACAGAGCCTGCGGGGAGGAATATAAACACGTTCTTGGGTAGGTCCTCGGACAATTTGGTAATTTATACAGTAGAGAAAATAGAGACAGATGAAAACGGGACAGCGCCTGCTGTTAGAAAAACACACCATTAGAAGAAATGGGTCGTACTTACATGGTGTGGTGTTAACTGTAGCTGACTTGATGATGTTATCGGATACACAAAGTATTGTTATAGCTGTTCCAATGCATGTATGACCGTGGTCTAATAATAAATACTTTTATGAAGTTGGCTTTTCAAATGCATGTAAAATAGATGTCAATTCGCGCACCATTTCCTTCTGTGCTTAAATAATGTTGATGAGTGACAAAGCAAAGTTTATACATTAGTTTAAGTGAAGAGATGATCTCAAATATTCAGCATAGTGTGCTCTTACACAAATTTTTGAAGAAGCTTACAAATAAAAAAACAATTTACGTGCAAACCGTTTATACAGAACAGGTGTTCTTTTATAACGGTTTCATATTACAAAAACGTTAAACACTGTCTTGCCATATTTTTTTTGCACTTTTCCATCGTTTTCCAACAACAACATCCCCCAATTATTTCTGGTTCTTATAAGTCACATAAAAAAACTTAGAAAACATAGTGTTGGTGGAAGTAAGAAGCAATGGAGTAAAATAGTGTGGAATTTTGAAAGCTTATATTTTTCGTGGAAGATGAATTAAAGTAACAAAAATTGCTCAGAAAAATAAAGACATTTGTCAGAAGACCAGTCATTTTTAACAACTGATAAGCAAATATCTCAAATAAGGTATCTGAACATTTTGGCGCACATTACACTTATGCAGTTTCAGGCGTTAAGTTTTAGTAATTAGGTGAAATAAAGGAAAATATTCAAACTAAACTAAATTGAAAATAACATTTTTCAAAGCATTAAAGTGGTAAATTATAAAGTTGTACCTGTGCCCAGTCTTATAGCCCCCCCCCATGTGGGACAACTGGGTTTCTGTTTTTGTGCGATAAATGTATTTTGAAAAGGGACATGACTCTTATACATTTTTTTCAAATCACTTCAAAAAATAATATCAACTTTGCAAGTGCCCCTGTTACTTAAAACGGGGCACATCCTTTTATTATTATTATTATCATTTATTCGATCAGATATTTAAGAAAAAAGAACAACACAGAGATTGGCAAGGGACAAGAAAAGTAAAAATTTTTAAAAATGTGGTGTACGGACCTAATAAATAGCAGTGCTCAAAAATGAAAATAAAATGCCTCTTTTTCTCACATTACATTTTTAAAGCGGAGGGATGAATGTCGTGTCCGAAACAAAAGACCAATGAAGAGACCAAGTAAAAGCTGACACAAATTATCTCATACTTTTCATGAAGCGCACAATACCTACATGTACTGTATAGGCTTCCTTCATACCAAGTAAAGCAGCAAAAATACGCAGACCGTGAATACCAGTGCTTTGGGAAAATGAAAATTTTGACTGACAAAATAAAACAAATTGGTACTGTACTCGGGCTCCTTTCTTGCTCATTTCGTTCAAGTTACTAGTAAATGATGGTATAAACTGACCACATTTCTGGGGAAATGCGCTGGTTCTCATTTCCGCCATTACAGAGGAAATACACGTAATGGTAATCCGTAAATTCAAATTCAAACATTGAACGTTGTGCAGCACTTGACTCAAATGTGAAAAAATAATGTAATGAGAGGGGATCCAAATTAGCGTACAACTTTCCCAATGACCGCGACACAAATTAAGTTCCTGAATGGAATGACACCCTGCATTTGCATTATTTATCAATTCAGCTGCCTCTAATTTCATTGCTATGCGATTCATTTCGACACAAATGAAAATGATCTATTATTCATAATGGTACATAAACTGCAATGGAGCGCTTCGCGCCTCTTGGAGCCATAAAAAGTCAGAGGAGCGCAATAAAAAGTCCACTTCTGTTCCACCAGCTGTCTAAGTGGTTTTATGTTATAGTTTGCATAAACAAAGCCGATTTCTTTTACGGGAAATACCAGCAACTACAGTGTTGCTATTCACACAAGGGAGCCGCTGAGATATTTTTTAGAAATTACCGTTACCAGGGTTATTGATAAAGGGTGAGATTTGAATGTCTGCTTTCAAAATATGGC
This sequence comes from Acanthaster planci, assembly GCF_054643075.1. Taxonomy (NCBI): domain Eukaryota; kingdom Metazoa; phylum Echinodermata; class Asteroidea; order Valvatida; family Acanthasteridae; genus Acanthaster; species Acanthaster planci. The sequence goes on from NC_141779.1 coordinate 19,686,575, forward strand.
GTCCATTATAAAATGTAGACCCACCATCAAAATGAATAAAACCATTAAAAAATGGAAATACTAAATTGTGGACAGAAATGTACTTGTATGAATCTTGCTGCTTCTTTTTCTTTTGGCTGTGTAAAGTATCAAAAATTAAGCAATTTTACTATTTGTCCGCAATTTCGGGTTGGTTTGCAAAGGAAACCTCCAGGTTTGCATTAACTACGAATTTACATTGAAAAAATAAAACCAAGTCAACCACACAAATGTACAAGTGGCTTATTGCGAAGAAGACGACTGTAAATTCAATTTTCAAATAATTTTCTGAAGACTTTCCACAAATAGTCGGGGAAATGTACTTTTTTGCACTCTCAGTCCAGTTTGTTTGCAATAAATATACTTGACCTACACCCAGTTAAAGTTTTGTGAAATTGGTCTGGTGTGACTTGCCCCAAAAGGAAATTGTATCATCAAATTAAGAATTTCTCTTGTTTTTCTTCAATACAAAGGTTACGGTCATATCGCACCTGTCACCATACCTGGCCAGATATTTTGTATTCTCTACGCGATGGGAGGGATACCCTTGATGCTGCTGGTGCTAACCAATGTGGGTCGGGTCCTAGCCAACGTTGCCAGACTGCTCTACATCATGTATACCAGCCGGCTGTGCCAACGAGTACGGATGAGGTGTCGACAACGCCGGTCGAGGAAAAGGGCTCGCAAAATGGCACGAAGGAGAGGTATGAAATGCCAATTTGGACGATGCATGGCGTTATATATTCTGGCCAAAAATCCACATGATAAACCCATTTGTAGTCGCAGCAGGCCAGTTTTTTTCTAAGTACTACAATGTACTACAATCGGTTGAATTCAAAAAAGTTCTTACTCACAGACAAGATGACAAGCAAGAATGTTGTATGACGTGCAGTGATTCAAAACTGATGGCAATTGATTTTCGCTTTAATTAAGGCAGGTTCATACCAGGCGTGAAAGTGAATGTGAATTTTTGACATAAGAGTAAACATTTGTGAAGCGAATTCGCCAAAATTTAACACATTTCAACTTACACAACATTTATGGGCAGATCTTTTGTGACGTTAAATTCGCTTAACATTTGCATTCCCCAGTAGTATGAACCAGCCTTAACACATCTTCCAAATTTATTAAATTTTATAGTAAACATGCGGGTCTATAAAATCGCCCAGAGTAGTTACACTACCGCGAGATGGCGCTATTGCAATATACTGCACCGCCTGAGAACATTATTTTAGAGCACGTAGCGGAGGGCGCTGTCACACGTCTGCGTTTTTTTGTTCAATAATATTCCCCTCGTTCCTTTGGATCTGTGGAGCATGTCCTTTTGAATTAATTAGTAAACTTCCTTTTCTTTTCTTTTTAATTCGCTTTAATTACTGCGTTAAAAGTGTTAAGGTCTTCAGTCACCAGCTTGTGTTTTTCATCTTTCACTGGTTATTTGAAGTAAAAAAAAGGCTGAATTAGGACATTCTTACCGCTTGGAAAGCGAGGACAGAGTTATCGATGCAAACAACCTAGGTCACTGGCTACATTCTGAGTCTAGCTGTCAGACCAAACAACATTCCAGAACGATTTATGTGATATTTTCTAACACTATTGAATTTAGGGTATCTTCTAACCCCAAAAACCTTTCACGAAGACGGGGTCTTTCTGCTTGAAGACGCACTGTTCACCTAGTTGTTTGGTTAGGGTCGCGGTTGGGTTATTATCAGCCTGAAGTGCCGTTTTTTCTTCCCTTAGAAAAAAGGTAAACATTAGACCTGATCACAAATAACCACGTTTTCTTTATCGACAGCAATGGCTCGCAAGGACTCGTCAAGATCAACTCGCTCCAACCGCAACCGAAGCAACAAGGGCAAGAAGTCTCGACCGGTGAAGAAGACCCCAAGCCAAGCCACCATCCGCGTGGACACTGAACCGTACCGAGAGGGCCGCCCCATGTCCGTCAACATGGAGTTGATTCGTAGTGAGCCGCCCCTTCCACCGTCTTACGCTGAGTCGAACGAAATGGAAGACAAAATATCTGATACCCGTGAAAATGCTGAGATGTTCTCTGAGGAGGCCAATAAACCTAATATGTCCGAGGCTCCGGGCCCCGTGCACTTTAGTATTTCACCCACTGAGTCCTTACCAGAGGTGTTTCCCCTGGGGGCCCCTCTGAAACAGCCTATCGCAGGTAAGGCACCCAAAGCCGACATGGACGATGACTTTGATGACTTAAGCGACCTTGACGAGCCGGAACCAGAAGAAGAGCCCACAAAGCAAAATGACAAGCAGTCAATGGAATTTGGGACAAAGCCTGCTCAAAATAACAAATCAGATTGCAAAGGGAGCATATCGTCAACGCCACTGTTGCAACCTTTGCAAAGGGAAGCCACATGCACAAACAAGGGGCCAGCGTCCTCTGAGGTTGATTGCGCAATAACAATAGAGGAAAGCGGTGATCATCATGAAGAGAAGAGACTGGGTCGTGCTTCTTCCTCGATCGCTCTGGGAGAACTTTGCGAAAAGCGTCTACCTCCGAGGCAGTTCTCGTGCATCGAACTACGCCAGATAGAGGAGCGCAGGTCAATATCCTTCAACATGGAAGGCATTGCAGAGGAGGAAGACAATTCCCCAAAAGAGAATGATGTTTTCCTATCCAAGGAATCGCAAAGTGTGGACGACCTGAACGCAGAGGTCATCGGTAGTGCCTCTGATCTCAACAAACGCAAGAATAGTCGTGGAAAGGGCAAAACGAAGAAGAAAACTAAAAGCAAATTGAAAAAAGACGGTGAGAAAACGAGCAAGTCTAGGTCTTCAAAACACCGGAAAAACGCAGAGCTAAGAGTTGTCGAGAGAAGGAAAGGTACACCCAAAAAATTACGGACAAAAAGACCAGTTATGTCGCCGCCTACGCTAAGATCGCTTCACTCAAAACAATTAAAAATACTGGACAAAGCAACTGCCGTTCGCTTGGCAACGTATGATAAGGACTTTGGGAACAGCCGTGAGGACCTCACGACACTTATTCCCGCCCTCAAACACGAAAAGGTGCGGCTGTTGTGTGAGTACGATCGCGGTGTCATTCGTGACCGTGTGCACAATCCTCGTGGCCAACGCCGCCGCCGAATGGCAGCATCAGAAAGTGGAAGCACGCGGAGTCGAAGCAGTAGGGGCGCCCGAAGAAGGAGAAGAAAAGGCCGAGAGTCGGGCAGCACGACTCCTGTGGGCTCGGACCGGACTTCAACATTCGACAGTGACACAGAATCCACAGACACGGACGATCCAGGTGCTGATCCACTCCAACAGGCTGAAATCCCCATCGGCCCAGTCCTGGCTTTTTTCTTTAGCTACGTCGCCCTTGGTGCCGTCACGTTCTTCTTTATCATGGACAAGTGGAATCTCTTCCAGTCTTTCTATTTCTGTTTCATCACGCTCACGACGATAGGTTTCGGAGATTATGTTCCTGATGACAAGCTAAGCAGTTTGCTGGCCTGTTGTTTGTACACGCTCGTCGGCATGGCCGTCACGTCTATGTGTATTGCGCTGATCATGAAAAAGTTTGTGGTCACTGTTAAGCACATTGGGCGCCGGGTTGGAATCGTCGGAGAAGACGATTGACAAAGCGCCACAAGCGGTGAGGAGAGTACCCCATCGCACCAGGACTCCTCTTAGTTAATTCTCTGCAAATACTGAAACATTCATGCTTGTACTATGAGTTCCATAATGTTATCGCTGTTGACAGCACATAGATAGAAGCTAAACGTCCACTGTGGTGTAAGTCAGTATTTATGGGTGAGCGGTGAATGACCGATTTTATTAAAAGAAGCCTCAAACTTAGTATATACCTTTGCGCGAAAGCAGTAGTTTTTACATCTTTTGGTAGTGCGCAAACACGCTTTCAGAAAAGATATAACGGTACTCCCTATTTGCACGGAGAGTTGACTGTCTCATATCCGTGACATGTGAGGTTTAGTATATTTCGCAGCCATTTTATATTTTATTTTAATTTACTCCCCATGAAAAAATGAAATAATCAATTTTCCGTTTCAAAAGGCATGTGCTAAACTTTAAGTGTTTGGGCCCAAGCAGAAACGCATAAAAAAGACTGCCTTAAAACAATATATTGTACGCAGATTTTAACAGCCTTCCTCGAGGTAATAATACGTTATGGACGGCCAAAAATATTATGACTTCGGCGAGAGAGGGCGCTGCAATGGATAGACCTTTGTCTTGTTACCCCTAAGCTTTGCACAAGCAATTTAGGCAACCAAAAATCGATTGCTCTTTATAAAGGTTCTTGCACAAAATGCAGGACACAAACGGTCCCCACGGGCCACCATATGGTAGATGTTACTTCTCCAATGTCATTGTCAATTATTTTGGCATATTCACTAGGCAGATACAACGTTTTAGTACCGTGCAATACAACATAGAACGTCATACCTATGACCTGCCAATTTCGGAACCTTAATCGAATGAAAAATGTTTCGACAGTGTTATCAATAACGTTTTGTGAATTCTAAACAAACAAAATAATACAACTGAGCTTGAGGTACTTTGTGAAGAAAGAAAAACAACTGAGGATGGGAACATAGTTTTTAAGGGGACAGGTTCGGCCTCAGGAAGGGCTTGCAGTTGTTTCTAAACAATGATATACTAAATATTTCTTTGTATAATATCCGTCGGCTCGTTAAAAGCCATGTGTTATTGAAATACCGCCCTCTGTGTACCGTTACTTTTCGTTACTCTTATTTAATCAGCCATCGAATTTGATACAGGTGTTATACTTATTGTTGTAATCAGAATTTTTCATAGTTTGTGCAAATTTTTACTAATTGTTACTTACCAAGTCTTTATTCGATGGTTCCATTTACATTGAACACAAAGCGGATTCCCGCCCTTTATTAACTTGACATAATAGACAGTGGATCGTGTCAAACTTTTCTGGACCTAATCACACATTTCATTGTAGGTTGTGAATAATTACTTTTGTAAGTCTTAAAATAACCAGCCTATGGTCACTCGTTTTCGTAGAGGAAGTCCCCTTGAAAAAGCTGTGAATGACTGGTCAAACAAACAGCGAAATCGATATCGGGCGCTGTGTCCAAGCAACATTGCGAGAACTCTCCTGGCAAGGTTTGCCTGGTTAAGTCAGATTATGGTGATTGTGGCAACCAAGACAACAGTTGAAATGTGATGTTGCGAGAAAAGTTTAGTTCCGGCTCGCAGAGTCACACACGTCACGAAGGTCTGACTCACCTTTCAAATTAACGAGGGTAAACTGGTGCAGCTCGGCTTCTTAAAAGGTACAATGGAGGTAATGCAAACAGGGTTGGCAAGGGTTGCCTCCAGCAAATAATCCCAGTATTCGAGTTATGCTTTAAACATTAGTAAAATTTTGTTGTCACTTTGAAATCAATTTTATGAAATTCTGACTTATTAGCGTTAACACAAAAGGGGAGGGTAGCTCTCTTTTGGGGAGGGAAGCATCTTACAGAGACAGATTGACAGTCAGAAGTAGAGAGACCACTTCAGGGGCGTTTTCACGGAAATTATCATTCTATCCATTCTTCTCTTTTATTTGAATTTTGTTCCTATAATCTTTTCTTGCTCATTTTGAAAACAATTTCCCATCATCCTGGGGCTAGTGCCTCCCGCCTCCTGGAACACCAATGTTTGAAGATGTTTTTGAAGAAGTCATGTGCTCTACAGTCCCCCCCCCCCTTTTTTGCGTTTTTAATGGCTATTGCTTATGCACTGTCTGTCACATCTGACAGGGTGATTCAACAAAGCTTTTAGTCAGATTGGATTGAAACTTTGCAGAAATAATGAATTTTTTTCACATTGGCACAAGCTTTCTTAGAAAACTGTCATCAACTCGTCGGGATCTGAAGGGGCCGGGGAAATTAAAAGCGAGGAACCCGTCACTCCACCGATGTAAGGAGATCCCAAACGGCTCCGTTTAGAGAAAAGTGGCTGGAAATACAGGCGCCAAGAGATAGGAAAATCTTTTTAACATGGTTATTTCATATATATTTGAGGTAAGAGCAATGACTGTAATTGATATCATTTTACAGGAATATCTCCGGCGTGTTTTGAGCCTAATTAATGAGGACATCTTTTTAATATTGAATTGCTTCTTTTTTGACTTACGGTGAAGACTCTCATTTTGTACTAAACTCCCAGCGTCAAGTGGTTCAACTGCGGGCAGGGGCGTGGAAGGCTGGAGTCTCCCGGATTTAAAATTTTGAAATTTATAAGCTGCAAGTAATTTGCCTTTAGAGTCCCCTTTGAAAAAATGTGTGTGCATCTGTTGTTCCCTCTCCCAGACATTTCATCCTATCTACGAAACTGTTGTGTCTCAAACTCTTGTGACATGATAGAGTGTCTATCAGTGATTATAATGTTTGCCATTACTTAATCAACCTGACGCGTCGACTACCTGCTTACGTAGTGGCGTTCACAGAAATAGCATGTTCATTGCGATTAAACCTTCAATTTAATGAGAGAGAGGCAGGTGTGATTACCAGAAAAGATCGAGAGCATGACATGTATTGTGTCTTTCGCTCTCTCTGAAACTTCCTCACTAAAGTAACTGAATCTTCGATTGGAGTAGTGAGTAGAGATGATAAGAAACAAATGTGTTGAACGTTAGAAAATAGTTGTGGATGATGCTTGGGTTTAAAAATGTAGTGCTCTGTCAGAAAACAAATAGAGGGCTTTCAAAGGGCTTGTCGGTTCATTTTCAGTGTTTCAAAGTGCTTAATGTGGTTGAGTGGTTGAAGAAAAAATTTAAATGACAATCTTGTTCTGTGAGGATTGTTTCATGAAACACTTAACGAAAGAAACACGAGTATACCTCTTGAAACAATTGAAAATTGATCATTTTACTGATGAACCGTAAATTGGTCGTGTAAGAGATGATTCAAAATTTGGCAGGTGTGTTGAATTAATGAGGAGATTAGTAAAAAGTCTGTGTGACTTGACAACTGACTGCCTACCTGACCAGCATAGACTGACCAAAATTGCCCGCATAACCTAACTGATGCTTCAACTGACTGACAGACTGACCGGCTGGCCCACGACAACTAACACAATGGCTCGCTGATTCCTGCCTTTTTGTCCTACAAATCCACTGACCACTTGCCGACTGATTTACTGACCGACCAACTGGCTGATTCCCTGAACGACTGATAAACCAAATGAGAGTCTATCCAACCGAAAGAGCGGCTCACTGATTCCGACCTACGAAATCGAAAATGTAATGACTTGCAGACACTTCAACTCACCCATCTACTAACTGACTGACTCGGACTCAGAAAGCGACAGACTCAGTGGGTGACTCGCTATTCCAACGACTCCTAGCTGACCCAATTCTACATCTACCCGCTGATTTCATTGTCTGCTCAGTGAACGATCTATGCCGTGAGTAGTTCGCAAGTGGACTAGTGGGTGTGCTCGAGCAAGCTATTCGTGTTAACATGAGTATACTCCTTAGTGCTCGAACAGCTAGAGTACCACCCACGGGGAGGGGGGTATACTCTTGCACCCGAGTGTAATGCGCATCCTGCTCCTGTTAGCTGGAGTAACCCCGGGAACGCACCCACTGACTCGCCTCTTAGACTGGTTCATTGATTAGCTGAAAGACCATCCTACTGACTACCCGATCGATTGGTAGACTGCACGTTAACTTCCGCGCTCTCCCCCAAATGACTGACACATTCATTGACTGAACGACTGAAACGGTGACATCCTTGCTAACCAAACTGTCGACAGACTGACTAATAATACCAATATTGTCCAAACGCCGTACAGACGTTTCGACGACTTGACTAACAGGCCCACTACCTGGATGACCAGCAGACGATCAGAATGAAACCTTCACAACATAAGCCTAATTGATTAGCATACGTTTTTGCAAGTTCAAACACAGGGGACGTGACCAGCAGACTGAATAAAGTATAATGCATAAAGAGCAACAGTTTGGGAAAAAATAAGCCTATCGCTTAACTACCGAAGTTCAGCAGATCATGAGAAATATTCGTACGAAGGTGCGCGATCTCATATACTCACACTTGATATCAGAAGTAACGACAACACGTTTTACCATGTACCAGGACAAGCAGTGGTGAGAATATTTGAATGTACTAGAGACGAAATCAGAACATATGATCCGACAAAGGATTTTGTGTACCGGGTCCGTTGTAAGGATCAGAGTATATTTTAATTATCTTCACGAATTACATAAACATTCTGTTGTCAGATTGGCCCAAAATCGCATAAGTCAACGGATGTCTGTCTTTCGCAAGGGATATTAACTGCCCTTTTGGTCCCGTTTGGGGATGTAAGATGTTCCCAGCAAACACCATTTTAATTCTCAGATATTGGTTACATCTATTATTGGTTTCATTTTCCAAGAGATACCCTGCAGCATTCAAATAAGACCGTCAACATTTGCAACTGTATGTAATTCTTGCAAATGGCAAATGTATGAAACGTTTGTGTTTTCAGAGGGAACGACAATATTGAACCAGTTTATTACCGTAACGAAATTAAACAATGGAGCGTGTGTACAACGAAATTAAAGCAAAATAAGCAGCGCATTCATCACACTATGGTGCGAAACCAGAGGGAAAATAATTTCAATTTGACTTGCCTGTGTAGAAAAAATAAATAAAAAATAAATCCACATCTCATTTGTCCGTATATTATCTGCAAAGAATGCAGCAAGCCTTTTTAAGAGCTTGCAATATGTAATTGTGATAGGTTGGATGAAAGAGGTTTTTCCTACGTCGAAAATAAGGTAAATAGAAAAGTTCACTTTTCAACGTTTTTAATTCCGCTCTCACCAACCAGCAACTGCAAATGTATTGTTGTAAATATTTCGAAAGTTTGTCGTCTGTTTTATCTCTTGTGAATTTTCAATATTAAACCAACTTAAATGTAGCTAATTGATCAGCACCTTGAATTCATTGCTTTTTACGTATACGTTAAATGTAAACACTTTTATCTACTGTAAAATAGAATTGAAACAGGAACGTGTATTGCTAATTGAAATATTCCCAGTGAAATAGAGATGCCCAGTACTGTATTTAAATCAAATATTAGAGAATTCAGAGAGACGGTGTGGGGTTGTCAGAATATAGTTTGTGGGATTAAATTGCTTTTCACATTGTTTCTTTAAAAGCAAAATCTATATTGTAAATAATAATTTCAGGAAAAAAGTATTCATATTCAAATTTGGCAGAGTCCAAACAATAAAATAACAATGCTAACTTTGAAAATCATTATTGAAAAAACAGGTTTGCTTTCTCTGCTCATTGCTTAATTTGAATTGTTTCACATCTATTATTAAATTTTGGTGTGTCTATTTTTTAATTCTCACATTATTACTTTTTGTTTTCCTGCCATAATTCTTGTGGGGAGTTTCAATGGAAAAGTCCTCAAATATCTGTGTTTGGCAGCCTTCCGGCTCGTTTTTCTCTTGACAGAACTTGAAAGGCGATGTTCTGTCGATCTCATAAATGTGTCATGTTTTGTGTCATGTTTGATAATAAATTTTTGGACTTTTTATAAATACGCAGGGGTTCTATATAGAATACCTAAAAGCAAAATAATAAAGCGCAGCCCCTGCTTTGGGCCTCCTGACCAGTTTTCCGTATTACTCAAGTATATCGTGTCTTTGGCATTAATCATGAAGTCAAGTATCTTCACGAAGAAAAAAGAAGATTTGGCGGTGCGTCACAAAACAAATCCAGCTGTTTCTGTCATTCAGCGTGTTAGGTTTCCCGGACTTTTTGCCAAACATGATTATAAAGTGTCACAATGTAGGCCGATGAACCCAAGGTGATTAGGTTTTGTGGGTGTTGTCTGTCTTGATGCCACCGCGCCTCTCCATAACACCCCTCGGCAGCTGTCTCCAGAAAAGTCGTCGTCTTTCTTCGAACAATACACTTCACCCTTGGTCTCCGCAGCTCCGCATCTCTCGGGGCACGATGCACGCTGTTGAAATAAAAATCTTCTGTACGGGTCCTCCAAGTCGGGAAGTGCAAGGGCATTTCTCGTAAGGCCCACTGTTGGAGGTGTTTTGCGTCCGTGAATTGGGCGGGGGTGGGCAATCCTTCTTTTTATCCATCCCATCTCTGGGTACACGACTTCCGGTTTTCGTGTCAACGTCGTTTTCAGCAGCGCACAAAAGAGAATAGTGGCATCACCCCAATCAGAACAAAACAAAATGAAGTTAAAGGTTACAACTTCCTCAAGCTTTTTCGAGTTTCCTGGGTATCTCGGTGAAAACTGTTCAAAGATGAGGTCTCCACCCAGATGCTTGCACTTCTAAGACATGATACAATCCTGCTCGCAATAAACATCTGAATGATTATGGTGTGAGAAATGAAAATATTCGAAAGATGCTCTTAAATTTTCATGTTCTATTATATACTAGACGAATTTTAGAAGCCTGTAACCTCTACCACGTTAAGATTGAACTTCAGTATTAAATAAATGCCATCTGGGCAACTCCTGCACAATCATCAGGAGTTTATATTTAAAAGAGACTATGTGAAATTTGCAGTAATTATTCGTTAATTCTTAAATGTCTTTTCCTGTTACATTTTTTTCCAAACACGTGTAACGCTCATGGCTCATTTCTAAGGTGTAATTGGAGAGGACAACCAATGAGTATTCCCTTATAATGGAGAGGCAAAGTCTCACAGGATTTACATGTAGCCAACATTAATCTCTGGGTGAAATCTGGCCGTTTTGAAAATGTAAATCCAAAGCACGCGCGTCGTTAATAAGATTAAATGGTGACTTAGCACAACAAGGGGCAGTTCCGGCCGTCAGAGACTGAAACTTGGTTATTTACGTGTTCGCCCAAGGTCTGACCCAGAACCACATTTCCGGTAGCTAAACTTATTATTCTTAGGGGGATCTGTAAATGTTTTCATGAAATTTATGACCTCTCTGAGGAATGAAGGTACATTTTTGGAGCTTTCTACACTTATTTGGGGGGGGGGAAAGAACACAGACCCCTGCAATCACTTTTCTTTCATTCAAAAATCATTCCACCTTTTGGGGAGCATAATAGCCCCAATTTCCCGTCCCCATCTGCCCTTGCGTTCGACTGTAATCTTTACTGTATGACATGCATCAATAATTGATTAGTTTGTTGAAGCCACTATCTGCAATTCAAGTCAAATGCCGAAAAGGTCATATAGCAATATGAAGTGAAAATCATATATACATGGAAGGTAATTGACACGTGATTCAATAATCTTAAAGCTAAACCAATAATATGGGGGGTTTGACGTGCTTTCTTTCCCAGAAAGTTTATCCAGCAAGGGGGGCGCTTTTCTTAATAAGGACCTGTTCAAAATTACATTTTATAATCAACTCTACAAAAAGATTTTTAAGTTTTCTAAACGAACTAACTATCAAGGTGAAATTGCATTCTCAAAAGAGAGAAACTTTATTAACAAGTACAACTGTCTTCAAGCTGAAGAAAACTTGCCTTAATGCTGCCCGAATATCTTCATGTGCATAACGAAGATCAACATGAAAATTATTCCATAATGTTCATGCAAATTTAGCCAAAAACTTACATATGCCAATCTACTTTTGCTTCCATGGTCTGACGTGCACGAGAATCATAAAAACTCAAGAGATTAGGTCAAACCATAAAAATTAGAGCCACATTTAACATTCTTCAGCACCTTTGGAGTGTGGCTGTGCGTTAATATGTTTGCATTGGTATAGTGAATGTTGACATTACACAATTCCGAATGGCCTTCGCCGATGAAGAAAAGAACTGATCAAATTATTACAGTCACTAGACAAATCTAACGTTAGGCACGTCGTGGGACGCACTAAACCTTGATTTGCCTTAGCAAGGTCAACACTGGGGGAAAGTGTGCGCTTCACAACATTAACGATACCCCAAATTACAAGAAAGCGATGAAGCTAGGATTAGTGCAGCAGACAGACGAGCGCAGACTGCACTTCCTGAAGGTTGAAGGTCTTAAACCAAGCTTTCCCGATTCGGATCCACTTAGAATGTTTCAAATGGTGCATCAGACATGAGAGTTTTTAAAGTGAAGGTGGTGGCATGTAAAGGAAGAAGCAAGGCCTTCGAAATGTATAATGGCGAGCGTCAATGTTCATTTTTATTCTCTCTTAACCTTGATATATTGTAATACAATGTATGTCCTTTTTGTTTAGTGTCTATTGTAACTTGTCTGTGTAACTCAGATGCCTGTTAATTAAATACCCATGTAGTGTGTGTGGTGAACCCGTGAAAAACAATCAAAATGGAACATTCTGCGATTGTTGCCAGTCTTGGACTCATCTTAAATGTACTAACCTAGGTCATATTGACTACTATATTTTATCCAATGACAATGAAGTTTGGTTTTGCTCATGTTGTCTAATGACTATATTTCCATTTAATTCTTTGGATGACAATGAATTCAAATTAAAAATTTCTGAATTGGATTCAAGTACTAGGAGAGTCCTTGACTTTGAGACACTGATTGGATTGAACTTCACTGAATCGCGCAGTATTGAACATATTGATAACTTACAACATTCTATAATTGATTCTTGTTATTATTCTTGTGATAACTTCATAAACTTAATTAATCACGATTCAACTAATATTTTTTCCTACCAGTATTTAAATATTAGGAGCTCATCTAAAAATATTGACAACCTAATTTTTTTCTGCAATCCCTTATTTAATCGTAATATCTCAGTAATTGTCCTAAGTGAGACTTGGTTAAAAGAGAGCTTTCCCATAAATGTCCTTAATATGCCAAGGTATTCACTGTTATATAAAAATAGATATGATAAAATCGAAGGTGGAGTTGCCTTAAACATATCTTCAAATTTGTGTTCTTTCCCAAGCACTGATTTAAATGCCATGAGCAATGAATCTGTAGAATGTATGTTTGCGGAAATTGTTACACCTAGTTACCAGAAAAACATAATTATTACAAGAGTATATAAGGCACCAGATGTCAACTTTGACAACATTCTTTCTTGTTTTCAAATATTATTCTACCGTGTATCTACTGAAAATAAGTATAACCTAATATCTGGTGACTTTAATATAAATTTACTTAATCTCGACAACAGCAGAGAGGAATTCATGGACATTACGTATTCTTCTGCAGTATGCAAATTAGAATAACACTGTGGATAAGTTGGCCGGAACATTTTTGCTGAAAATGTTTTCCCAAAAAAACACTTGGTTGAATTCTCAGAGAGGCGATATTTTCTTGTCAAGGGGCAGGGGTAGTCTAGCATTATTGGAATTAATTATGTGACTAGTATATGCTTTGCAGGTGGGATTTGTACTTGCCTTATTCGGAAAAGATTTTTAGAAGTGAATGGAATCATCACATTGTCATTTGTTAAACAACGGCTTTTGCAGGTCCTATGCAACCCATTTGATGGGCGACGCACGACGGGCGACGCACGACGGGCGACGGACGACGGGCGACGCACGACGGACGACGCACGACGGAAAATGGCATGTTTGGAACTGGAAAATGGCAGAATTGGGACACAACAAAAAGCAAAATGCGACGGACGACGGGCGACGGGCGACGGCAGATATGGAATTCCATAAAAAACCATACAAATTCTGAAAATACATTAATGAGAGATTATTCACAGGAAAATTTATTAAATCTAAATTCACAATTAAATGCTAATTATTCAGTTGTTCAGTTGTTTATGCACAAGATGCCAACTCGGCTTTTGTTAATTTTGTGAACATTTTTTAGTGAGAATCATATATCATGATATCCCCCTAAAGCGCAGCGATGTAAACTCAAATATGTTAATTCCCAAATCACCTTGGGTCACCATTAGTCTGTGTAAATCTATATGTCATAAAAATAAACTTTACCATAAATGTAAGTGTAATTCCTCTGATGAAAACCGCTCTAAATATGTACGCTATAAAAATATATTGAAAAATGTCCTTCGCCAGGCTAAACGTAATTATTATGCTAAGTAATCCAATAAACAAAAAGGAAATATCAAAAACACATGGAAATTAATTAATAATGTATTGCAAAAGAACAAGCACAAACCATTTACATCAATTAATATTGAACGAACCTCTACCAGTAATCCACAACATATAGCTGATCATTTCAATAAATACTTTTCAAATATTGGTACAAAACCTTCGTGGCCACATTCTTTCAATAATTATAATTTCTCAGACTACCTCCTTAATTCAAACCTTAATTGTATTTTTCCCCGTTACAAATGACGAAATTATCAATATTGTGTTAACATTACTGAATAAAAAATGTGCAGGAGGCGATCATGTTAATAGTTCTTTGATAAAGGCTGTGATCCATGCAATCTGCAAGCCTCTAACCGCAATAATAAACTTATCCATTTCTACTGGGATAGTGCCAGATGGCATGAGGGCTGCAAGGGTCACTCCCGTTTTTAAGAGTGGTATTCCTCTCATTGTTAGTAATTATCGACCTGTAATTCTTACTTCTTTTTCTAAAATTTTAACGCGTGTGATTTACAAACGTGCAGTATGTTCAATACGGATTTAGGGAAAATCACTCAACATCACCTGCTATAATCAAATTAATTTATAAAATAACTAATGACTCAGATTCACCAGTTACTACTATTGGTATCTATCGAGACTTTTCTAAAGCATTCGACCCGGTAAATCATGAAATACTGCTTTCCGTGTTATATTATTACGGTTTCCTATTATACTAGGCAACGTACTTCCACCGGGTTTTATCGCGTACTAAACTTGCTGCAACCACGATAAAACACAAAGGACCATATATCTGCCAACACAATTACAGATTTTGTGTCCGTATCATTGGATCGTAGCAGGACTACATTCACCACGCTTGTAAGCATAAAATGAAAAACGCCCCCACTTGAAACACAACAGAGGGCCACTGCTGCGGTGCACAAGCTAAACTGGTCCAGCTTACAAGGGTGGCGAGCGTAGTCCATGCTACAATCCTATGATACCGACTTACTCATAGCATGGCGTATTTGGTGTGCAACACTGTACTTATAAGTAACGGTGGGTAGTCGGATTGGGTGGATGAAGTCCGATACGTCAACGCCTTTTTTTTACTGATATACTTTCCTTTTAAAACGCAGTCCACTGAATTTTAGGTGGTTTTCATCATTAATTAATCAATAAAATCGGCATTGCGGTAGATTTCTTCAATTTCCTCTTTAAATTTGATAATATTGATGCAGTCACTTATGACACAAGGATGTGAGTATAAAAGGGAATGGTGAACCAATTTACTTTTTGATCACCCCAGCCGGCCACCCATTGAGGGAAACCTTTATTTTGTCAAGATAGAGATATCGAAGTGTCACTATGAGTAACCATGTAAGCCAACAGGGGAGCAAAATGAAAAGAAAAATTGAATTTTGGTTTTCCCAGTACACTTTCAAATCATCTTTATAATACTTAGTTTGCTCACAATGACACTTGAAATAGTTGAAGTGACGCAGATGCCCTTTTAGATATTTTGTAACATATCATCCGCGAAACAGCATACAGTGCCCTTTTTAAACAATTATTTTGAGCGTTTTAGTCCCTGCACTGCGAGAGGTGATGGGGTATAATGGGACTGCTCTATTTCACAACACGACCCTTGCAGCCATTAAGCTGCAGCTTACTCGTTCTTACTAGTACTAACCTATCCCTGGCACTGAAGAAGGTCTGACCGTCTTTGCAGTGGTTCGTCAAACATTCGTGTCTATAGCAGTGGTAGCAGTCAGTGACTTCCGCTGATGTAGATATCATGCTGACGTTTGGCCATACTTTAACTCTATAAGAGCCGGCATTTTGTCGGACCATCTTGCTGCCCGGGTGCGAATTCAGCCGACCCATGCTCGATATTTAGTAAACTTGGTACATAGGTAACCACAATCATTATCACCACAAATTTTACGATTCCACTCACTCCAATAAAATTGTTTGATGAAACGGTCATTCTAAATTTACGCTAGTCGACCCTTATGCATAAAGCACATCAGTAAGAAAAGTAGACATTTTTGGCTGACTTCTCTCGGAACAAAATGTGCACAGGGCAGCTTCAGTTTGTCTGGTGTATGTAACAGTGATTCAAAGGATTAGGGTGTGAAATAATACGCTGCGATAGTGTTTAAACACTACAAGGGGTAAGATTGCGCCCCAGTCTCTTTTAGGATTAAGTGCCCGTAAAGGTATAGTCCTGAATTTGCAGTTTTCCAAAAAGTAACTGACGAAATTATTATTGAAAAGTACACCTAGTTTAAAGACGGATATTAACTCCCTGTGGAACTCTTCTTTCTTGAAAGCTGTCCACTTGAAAAAAAAGTGAAACAAGGTTATTTCCGACGATGCGTTTGAATGTGAATTTTTGGAAAATTGCCTTTCGAAGCACACAACACAACACGCGCGCTGCTACTATGCTTCTGTGGTTCAGAACATGTCCCAGACGCCGAATGCGGGCGCAGCTCAAAACACGACTTGGCATCTTTTTTCTCAGAATCTCAGATCTTTTTCAATTCATATGCACAGTATGCACTGAGCTAAAAAGGCATCAGTTTTAATCTTAGGCATCCTTCTTTGAGTAATTTTGTTGCCTCCAAGGAACAAAATGCACAAATTGCACATGATAGACTGCACCTCTAAAGACCAACCATTAAAGATTTGTCTTCGATCTTATTGCACTCAAAATCGAATGAAATTTATCAGATTCGGCGATCATACAATATAAAATATTAGACATATGCCAGTTAGACAATTCAATACAGATTTTTCTAGTTTTTAAAAGCAAAACTCAAACAAATGTTGATATTGATGCTGGAATTAAAAGTTGGAAATGGAAGATTATAACTCTTTAAACAGAGAAGTCAAAAGACCTGTTTACAAAACGTCTTCATAGTCGAGTGTTTTGAAAAAAAATATATATAAAGAACTCCAACGCCTTTCCATTTTTTCAAACGTTAACTTTATTCATTGGATCTGACACAAATAGCTGTAACATTATCTGCAAAGATATGTTGAATATCAGCTATAGCAAACTACATCATGTGCCGTTGGCATACCAAACAAATAGCAAGATAAATTTGTTACCATTATGCATTGACGAGCCTAATGAGGCATGTTTGTTGACTGCAGGATTTTTTGAAAGCTGAAAAATTGATTTCAAAGATTATTATTATTGAAATCATCTAAACAGGCATCTTGGAATTTCCAGCATCTTTAACCCCAGCTCATTCCAATGTTTGGACAAAAAGCCCATGTGAGCTGGAGTGTAGAATTATATCGTGCGAAGCTGTGTTTACCCAATTAAAACCGCCTTAACCTGCCTGCATTAATACCCATTCCACTGCTGTCAAACTTCCAATAAAGGCTATATTCAACCTACAACAATCAGCAGAGCGATACCAATGGATTCCTGAAAAGTCTCCTTTTGTTGGCTCGGCTCTTAATCTAAAATATCAGAGTTGATATGGCTGCGGGCTATTTTCCCTCATTTTGTTGTCCGCGGGAGTGGGTCGGGAGCCTTCCCTTGATTCGTCGCCGACTCTTTTCACGGAGTTTCCGCTCCATATTCCAGCCCAAAAGGGGGCAATCAAAAAAAAGGGGAATGACATCATTATGGTTCCTTGGAAGGGGTTGAGTTTAATTGGGAGGAGAGAGTCATGATCAAAACCTATTTGAATGGTCCGGGCTGCTGCTACACAGCATTTCGGCCTCTTCCCCATGCTGGTGCACCCTCGCTGCACGATCTGCCCTGCACACGACGCAATTGAATCGTTTCATGGTAGGTGTCACTATCCTTTTTTTTTTTTTTTTTTTTTTTTTTGCTCTTCCCGAGCAAAAGAGCGTCAAAGCAAACGTATTTTGAAGGCTCAAGGAAATGTTTTGTATCTGGCTAGACAAAAAAGTAATTATTTTCCAGTGTGACTTTGAAGGTACTCGTGTTGCGTTGAAAGAAGCCTTTTGTGGGAGCGAAACGATTCTGAACATTGTTAATTCACATTAAGAAATCATTTAAATCAACGTTACCGTACTTAATTCACATTTCAACAAATGGATGATGATACATGCAAAACATTTTCTGGCAGCCACATGTGTAAATCTGCAATCAAAGGAGAAAGAGGATTGGTTTCTTTGACCTCAGATCTTGCTTCGGTATTTTGCACCAGATCTCCAACCTTAGTCCTTAAAATTAAATAACATATTTTTGTTGCTTTGAGTCCGGTCTTTCTTGTGACGTTAGTCACCGTTTCATTTCAGCCACGTTGACAAGTATTGTCTTTGAACTGCTGGCTCGGACTCGGAGTGGGAACCATTGTGAAGTCGAAGCCCTGGGCAAAACACTTTGCTATAATTGCTTTTCTCCGCCCTACAGCTAATGTTTACCGTAGAGGCCTCACTTGCTGTTTGCGCTTTTGACTGTGAACCAGTTGTTATTTTTGGTTATTTTAAGTGTCCAGGCAAAAAGAAGACACTCTCCGTTGAAATGACACAAGCAATGGTCGCCAACATGCTGTAATGCGTCACCCCCCACAATTTCTTTTGTTTCGTAGTTGAGTAACTAGCCATTAATACCTTAAATATGAACGAACACGGACAGAATGACGGGCGAATTACCTCATTAGGAAAAAGCAAAAAAATAGTGCAGGTCAAACTCTGTGCCATTCTGTTTTCTTTTTAATTCCAGGAAGACATGTAAAGAGAGAACCGGAGTAGTTAAAGAGTTAGTTCTCAATAATATACTCTTCAGTTCTAACATTAACGATAGCCGTCTCCACAAGTAAACCGGTCTTTCTTGTTTTGCTGCCCAACTGAGAGGGCAAAATTAAAATGTAAGGATTAAAAATTGATTAATATTATTACCCCGTCGTTGGGCTCACAATTACAGCTTTCCACATCAAACTGGCTGCCGAATATAGTTTCCGTCCGCAGACACTTATTTTGTAAGGATCAGCTAATTCAATTTGCGCGTGATTGATTGGAATAACAGTCAGTGGAGAATGGATAAAAATTTAACCAACACTTAATGGAAGCATGTGAAACATGACAAAAAATTGACACCGCCAAAAGGACCGGGTAAATGAAATCTATAATGATTGAAGGGATTTGTCAGATTCAAAAGCGGCCAAAAGGAAGAGGCTCATAAATCAGTTCCCTTTTAAAAAGTATTGTCAAATAAATTATATGATCACACTTACAATATACGAAAGTGCATGAAATAGAATATAAAGTGGTTTGCCTGCGCTTCCAAAGCGGTTTTCTTTGTGAGGAAGTATTGATGTCAGGACATATCGCCTGTGTGGTACACTCAAATGAAAAGCCTTTGGTGCCTTGCAATTTTTGAACTTGTTTATCTAAACCGCATTCACTGAAGGGAAAAATATTCTGCCTTCTTTGTCTTTTTCTTGGAAAAAAAAAAGGTTTATTCAACATAAAAACATAAAAAAATGCGATTTTGCTAATTGACGTCATCGCCTTCGCACGGATGAGTATAATAATAAGTAATGATAACTATTTTTGTGAAAAACACATTTGATTCCCGAGTCGAAGATTTTGTTAGGGGATATTGGTTAAGAATTTAGGTGCCAGAAATTTACGCCAAAAATGCATACTCTTTGAATCATTACTCTTATTTATTGCATTGTTGTTAATTTATACTATAATTTTCTGAACAGCGATGCCACCTGGCACAAGAATCCTTGTTGGGATCTTGTATTACGAGCAGACGCCAGAATTATTATTGTGCGGCTTACGTCAGTTCTGTCTGCTACTCGTGTTTTTTTTTTTTTTTCGTGAAGCACTTAAAAGCAATGGCCAACGTTTTCATGCAGACACGGCTTGCTTTATTGTTATTCTGTCAAGCTTCAATATAATTATTGTGAGTTCAGTGTTAATTAATGGGCTCTCTACTTTGGCAATGGTTGATATGTTAACATGTTTGAACAATGCACAAGGAAGTCCTGGATTTAGCAACAGTTAAAGATTCCTCGATACCACTTAATTTTTAACTGTTGGTGAACTGACACAACAGTTTCTTATATTTTAAATCTGACAAGTCGAATCATTTCGGTCAGTGTTGTTGGTTTTCCTCTGGTGCATGTCATTGCAGGTTTTTATAAGATAAGCCACCTGTAGCAAGTATTACTCTTTCAAGTTGGCTATATAGTACCTTGGTAACAACCTTAGAGTCATTGATCAAAGTCGAAGACACGAAGCAAAAATTGGATCCAAGGGCGTGCACATATATCGTAATATTGACATAAACACCGCCAGGATACAGGATATTACATATTCAATACGTCCTTTACTTCAAGGGGTAAATAATCAAGCCCACTTCGGGTAGAAGTCCAACGCCCGCAATGACCCTCCAGATGTCCTTTGGAAGTCTTGCCGTTCTTCCCTTGATGTTTCAAATTACTTGAATCTGAGAAAAAATTGCATAAAAGTTTCGTGCTTATGAAATTTCACTTCGCGTGTAGAAGGACACAGACGGAGGCAGATTTTAAACGCGCGTTTCCCTGAATAAATATATGTACTCTCCTACAACCCTTGTGACAGAATTATATTTCAGTTAAGTAACCTACGTTAACTTTATTCAAGTTGTCATAACATCACGCATAATTTTAAAGAAAAGGCAATATTCTAAACAGAATCACCATCTGCTTTTAAAGTTTTTACAAGCTATAGCATTCTTCCTCAAATTATGGATCCTAAAAGAAAGGTTAAATCTTTTAGAAGTCCTCTTTACAGCCTTCATGTCTTCCAGTGGTTATTGAACTGTACAACAAGCAGTGACGTACATTAAAAAAGGTGTCCTTCAACTTATCTGATCAGGGCTTGAGGTTTATAGATGAATCCTCTTCTCTCTATTTGACAAACTGTGTAGGCCTTACTCCATAGGGAGTCAGGCTTAGCGCGAAACCAAGTATTATAGCCTCTCAGATTCGCTCGAAGAACACATTAGCCTCCCGTGCACATGTCCAGGTGGGTGGCTGTGTGAGGAGCCCACAGAGTGCCGAGTCACAAAGGGGGTTAATAGAATCAGCCATTCTTAGGGGCCAAACGGGTACAACCTCTCAAAATGCACTGAGCTTATATGTATTTCTCATTACCTCCTGCGTGTCTTGAGTACTTCAAGGTTGCTTGCTGTATATGCTTCGGGAATTAGCATTGTTGATATCTATTTTATTCTGGAATCGTACACGTTTTAATCTTAAAAAAGTATCATGGCAGCTGCTAAGAAAAGTGTTCTTTCTCACGTTTTTCAAAAACTGTCTCACGTGTTGGATTTTTTTTCCATTGTGCTTATTTGACCTGTTTAAAATCTTTTCTTAATAGTACTTCTCCTCTCAGAGGCGCCATTATGTTTCTCAGTTTGATATTTTCTTTTGATATCAATAACCCCAAAATGTAAGTCTGATACGCTGAGCTGACGTCGAACTCGTAGATAATCGTGCTTAAGCAACACTACGGTACTGGGCGATATTCTGATATAATTCCCATCTTGTCTGGACCCTATGCTCCATTGACACCGCGAATCCAGTGACTTGAAATGTAAAATCTGCAGACTCAACAGGACAGGTGCTTTTCACATCCTTGAAATCCCGCGAAGGAAATCCAGCCGCACTTCACTGAAACAGTTGAAATTCAAAGGAACCACACTTTTCAGTTTTTGTTCAGTCTTTTAGCAAAATGCCTTCATTTGTTGGTTTGTTGGGAAAAATCGAATCTTCAAGATGAAAAAACTCTTGGTAGGCATAAATTACAAATAAAAGCAATAGGAGGAGAAACGAGGCAAGAAAAGGGAACGCACAAAGAAATAAAATAGCTGATACATCATACCATACATTATGAAAAGCAGCGTACAAAAACAAGCAAAATACAAATACGACCAACTTATCCTCAACCCATGAGTCATTTGTAGATATCGTCGTATCCTAGCATATATCAGTAAAATAAAGAAATTTCCTTCTTGTGGTTTGGAGTGGGTAGGCTGAAAATCAAAAATACGTTCAAGTAGCCTCTTTTCAGACGAATCGTTCTCTTTTCAATACGCCAATTAAAATAAAAACAAGAAGCTGTCGCAAACTGCTCACTAAAGCCGTAAATGCTTACTAGCTGGGGTAGCTGGAAACGAATTTTAGCGCGTAACACCATGTAAGTTGTGAACGAGAAAGGAACTGAGTGATGTTTCATAATTTCCCTTCTAATTTCAGCAAAGAACAACAAAGTCACTCATATTCTCCTGTAAGTCCCTAATATACAGCCGCTTTAAAGAGCACCTTTTGGGCTACAAACAATGGCAACATCATTGTTTGGCCTACAGAAGGGTTTATCCACTACCTACACAGGGCGAGGGTTCCCGTCGTTTTCTCTGTTTTCCCCGAAAGATGCAATCTACATTCACAATTGTCATCTTGGCATGAACAGAAAAAAAAGAACTTTTTGGCTTGATACAGTTATATAAAATCAGAGAAAACCTGTTTTCCTTTGAGGTGCTGTTAAACACCTCAAGTGCTGAAAATCAGGCAGAATCACTCCACATGCCATTTGTCCTTTGACTTTGCCCAACGACAGTCACAAATACAAGGTTGCAAGTGTTTCCTATTTTCTCAATATTGCACTCACTTGTAGCTTTCACCACAATTCGCACGTTTGTTAGGCAAACAGTTCTTCCAGACTTTGGTGTTTCAGACACTTCTCTAGGACAGTTTGAAGATCAAACAGAAATTACAGTGACTTTTGAGTGTTGCCCCTTCTCTAGCTCCGAAGAAATACACTAGTAATTTTTCCTGGTTTTTCCTTTTTATTAAATAAAATTGGAACTATATCTCTCAAATCCCAGCAGAGGTAATTGCTGTTACTGGTAATATTTACTTTCCATCTAAAATAGCTCTGTACGAAGGCAATTAAACTCAACCTACCAACTCAGGGTATTTTAGATTCCGTCTCGCTCAAACTCGGCTCAGTTTTGTGCGACTGAGTTCCGGTGAAGACCCGGTCAATATTTGACATGCGCCGTAATTTGACGCTGGGAGAGAAATCACCAAACCGCTCATTCGTAGAGAAACACTGAAAAACAACGTAGAGGAAGTCCACATTTTCCAAAGATACAATGGCTTCTTGGTCTGCCATCTTAATTACATTTCTATCACACTAAGGCACGGCATTGCCAATTTGGCAGCCCATCGTGCGTAATCAGCAACAGTGGTAATTATTTCACGAGGTGTGCGCCCTATGGTGCTTTTTGCACTTTTCTTCATTTCTTTAATTCATATCGTATCAGTCGGGACACGCTCATTTTTGCCTGACAGCGGGAACTGTAAATAATTTCAGCAAACAAAGCTGCACGTCACAATTTATTCTTGAATATCACGATTAGCAAAATACGGCGTCTTATATGAGACCAATTTGTTGTCTGTCAGTCAAATTTAAAATTACATTACTGAAAGTGCACGCAGGTCGAGGGCTAAGACATTACCCCGCTTCAATTTTACCAATAAACCTAGTCCTTGGAGAGACAGCAAAATCCAAAGGGGTATCTGTCAACAAGGTGTCATAGATGATACTTCTAATTATATTTTCTTTTCCAGAAAACAATTCCTACACTTAAATGTCGTAATAGTACTTTGCAAGCTTTTACCTGACGGAGCACGAGACTAAAAATGAATGGATGAGCGAAGGTTGCGGTAAAGAGGTTTATTTGTACTACAATTTCCGCTCGTTATCTGTTGTTAAACGAGCAGCGTTGCACAAGCTCTGCCTCGGGGCCAGTCCTGATTGCAAACTGACGACAAATATACGCTAGTTTGTATGTACACAACATCGCACATCGTGAAATTTTGGTGTTCCTTGTAATTTTAACGCTATCAACAACAGTAGAAGATTTGACAGCATGTGAGTCAGTTTTATTTCCAGTTTGTTTGGTTCAATACCTCCAACTATATAGCTTTGTGCAAATTAATTGTAGGTTTGTCTTCAGAGTAGTATACCACTTGCGATGACCTAAACTGATTAAAAGTTTGTTTACACCTACACACAAAGCAAGGAAATTTGGTGTTGTTTTTTTAAAGGAGTCAGGTTTGATGTATCATTTCACGTGGCTATTAATAACTGTTATCTTCTCCAGATGCAGTGTCGTGACCAGGCAGTTTCTCTTATACATTGACAATATACAGAATCCGTCTTCACTTTTAGTCAACGTCGACCTCAAAAGCACACCCAGGCATGGGAACTATTCTGATTCATTGCTGTGGTAGTGAGAAGTGGACACGTACCAATTCTCTTGCAATTTTAGTTGAATACGTGCATTACATGACTTGACCTTCATTGTGGACGTACAATCCTCACAAACACTCGTCCATTTTCAGTTTGGTGTATACTGATAGGATGGAGATGATTATCACGATGCAACTTCTGGAAATTATTTATTTGCGAATTAGACGTTCATTCTCGTACCCGTAATGCCCTATTCATAAACCAACCCGAACTGTTGGGCAAAAAGGTTATTCAACCGCGATGATTTTTCTCCTAGACTATGGGCAAACCTATTTCTTTTTGCCTAATGGTTGTAGAAAATGACATTGTACTGCCACTTTTCTACCCAGCTTTTTCACCTTTTTGCCCAACAGTGAAGTGATTCACCCGGAACCTAACGTTGGGCAAAAAACGTTGCCCAGCGTTTTTTAACCTTTATCATTTTATTGAGACTCAGTAGTGCATGATTCTTGCTTATACCTTCCTTCCCCTACCGTTAACTAAACAGATTATCATTTCTTCGTAAAGAATACCACATTCCAAATATGTTGAAGTTGTCGCGAATTTCCTGACGCTTCCTACCTCTAATACAGATTATTAATTACTGTTGCCATTGCTGCTTAACTCTGTAAGTCCATATCAAACGACTTGACAAAATTCTTTGTGGACAGAGCGTAAACCTCACTGGACTTTTAGGGAGAGGAAATACATGCGATAAGTGAGGCTCCTGCAGTAACTGACATACATCAAGCATACCAGTAATATATTACTAAGTACAAGAGAATATGTTGCAACTATTTGGATAGCATTGATAAAGTTGTCACAGAAGGTCAGTCAGTCCATCTGGCTTTCGTCAAATACGGGTTAGTGGAAAGCCGAAACGGTTCAATTAAGCCCCCCCCCCCGTTTTTCTGAAAGATATATTCTGCGTAATATAATAATAGGCCTAATGTAAATAATAAATCTGCGATATAAGAGGAAACAGAAGAATTTAAAAATGTCTCTGATAATGCCTGCGACAGTTTCTTGGGCTATCTACACCCCCACACACTATTATGGAGTGGTTGTAATATTGACAATGGGAGCTTCCTTCGTATCTAAGTTGAACACAGTCCTCAGCCATAAATTATCAGCTTTCTAACGTGACAAGAATGTAAATTAAGGAATAAGTACGCGTTTTAGAACCATCGGACGACTGGAAGTTGGGCAAGTTACTTTGAAGTTCATGTATATTTGATTTGAGAAAAAAATCTTTTCCAAATAAGAGTAAAATGCTCATTCAAACAATTAGTAATTTAGTATGCTCTTGGGTTGCTAAAATGTTCGCAGTAAATACCAATGCCCATTGTAAACGCATTTTTGCGTCAATTGAAAACATTTAACCGTTTAAATTAAACACTTTTCGGAAAGTGTGACTACCCGATAAACATGTTTTGTGTCTTGTTATTAACACCAAAATAAGTCACTGTGTCTAAATTCCTTAACCCATCAACACGTATTTGTTTAAGAAATGAACACCAGAACTTGTTTAGCTTTTGATTATTAACAAACCAACGCGTTCATTAAGTGTTACCAGGAAGGCGTTTAAAAGGGGTTGAAATATGAACACTTATTTCTACAGTGTTACATTTAACATTTCATCATTTAATGGATCGGCAAGATCGAGAAAATGTAAGCTCCTGAAGAGAAACTGCGAGAGACGATAATAAATCAGCCATGATGCCTGTCGGTGAAAGGATCGAAGGTCTGGGATGAAAGGATCGAAGACCTTGCTTTAAAATTATCCTTTCTTCAGTAGTTTTCAATATCGAACCAAATTTTTGATTCATGATTGAGCAAAGCTTGAGCATAATGCGCTCCTATTGAATCGTTAACCATAAGTGAACCCAACTTTGTTTGCCTATTGCTTTTGTCGTACGGTCACGCCGCTAAGTGAATATTTTAACAAAATAGTTCAATCACTAAAGGCTTCCCTACTAATTGCTGGTTCCACAATGTGTGCATTCGACCAGGCTCTCCTTAACTTAAACACCGTAACCTCCGCCGCATTTCATCGCTAGGGTTATAGTCACACCTCGTTTTATTCAAAACTGAATCCACTATAGCACCTAATGATTAAGTGGTTCAAGATGCCACTGACTGGCAATTGTTTAAAAGCGGTTCCGTTTGTCGCTCCAGAGAAGAGTTAAGTGTGATAGAGAGGAGATGGCAGCTGCTTCGGCGCTACATTCCTGTGTGGCAGCGTTCTCCAGCCACGCTCGTGGTGATTAATGCACGTGCCTGTTGACTCACTCAACACTGTCCCCTGGGGGGTCTTCATCTTAACAGCTCTTAATATCTCATATTGAGAGTTTCGTACCGGCCATCATTACCGGCTATCATAGTCCGAGTACGCAGTCCCGTCCCGACCAATGAAATTTCATTTTTGCACGAGTTCGACAGACTTTCTGTTCTCGTTGGGTCGTGCAGACTTTCTGTTCTCGTTGGGTCGCGCATTGTGACCCACAAGGCATGTTCCAATCAAACTTCGCCGTCGTGGCAAGTACATGTTCCTCCCGATGTATTGACTCTAGATCCCAGGTAGGAAATTGAGGTTGTCAATTAAACCCGGCGTGGTTGATACCTCTGGGACTTACTTGTCTCCTCCACACTTGATCCCATTTTGGAAATTCTCGGTACTGTCCATCTACTTTCTGAATAAAAGGGCTGCATATTTTTGAAATTTATCTCAGACTTACTGAAGACAAATTGTATCTTAGACGGAAGATTCTTGTGGCTGCCTGGGCTTGAAATATACGAGTTTCTGGAGAAGGCGACTGTTACATATAGCCAGACTAAGAAAGCTGTATGTTTAGACCTTATTACGTAGCATAAAAGTGAGCATACATGTAAGTCAAGGTGCAGGCATGTCCCATGCTTGAAAATTAAATACGTTCCTTGGCGCTTCAAATAATGAAGTAGGCCCTAGTTAATCATTATTAATTATGCATAAATATGACCCAGTGATTTCATAATAAAAGAACAGTCTATACCGTAACGCGTACGTACTTTTGTTGCGCACATGGGTGTCGCGCGGAGGCCCTTACCCTGGGCATTTTTATTGAAAAAAACAGTTTTCTATAAACAACATTGGCCTTTGACGCATTTTCTCCAATTCATTTAAGGAAGATCAAATTGCCCTGTGACTCCTCACTTGACAATAGTGAGTTGGTGGGTCTTGATCAGGAACTTGTTGACTTGTTGTCAATATCTTTGTCAATATATATGTTTGAAAAACATATAAGAGCTTGGCAATGTTTCTGGGAAACTTTAGTATGCATGTCATTTTAAGGGTATATATACTATTTCCCACAATTGGGTTGAAAAGAAGAAATGTACGAGACCTTTTTCACGTCAGTTGATTGAAATTGGCCAAAAAAAATCATTTCATCCATTATACCTCATCCTAAAATTACTATTTCTCATTAACAAAAATTATTGCATTAAATTTGGTCATTTTGCCACATATCCTTCCATATTTTTAACATTTAATTCCATCCTAACGTATCCCATGCATTTGGTGGACTTAAAAAATAGACCCAGTTATGTAATTCAAGGTCTGTGAAATAGAATAAACTTTAAGAACCAACTTGACGCTTTTTATGGACACATACTACCTCTTTGTGCATAAAAGCAAACTATGGTTAAGGATTTTCCTTTAAATCTACCACTTCTTTGTCCCAAAAGAAGAGGTCTCTCTCGGACGTTTGTTCGACGTATACCATCTAACAGGTTTATCCCAGTGGCGTATCCAGCAGGGAGAAAACTTGCCTGCCCCTTTCGAATTTTGGGGCTAATGTTTCAATTATAATGTATGTCGGGGAAGCCCTCCTGAACAAACACATATGAAACGAAACAAATGAACCAAGCCTACCACGCTTAACAAAACCCTGAACAAGTCGGAACAGCTAGCAGAGATTGTTACATTATTTCATGTACGCTTCCTGATGTAATGTGCTTTAAGATCATAGTCTGGATAGGGATGTTTCATTAACGAAAAATATTATCCTACGACATTAAATTGCTTTTAATTAATATTTAATTTACTTATTACAAGAACCACTGTTCTTTTTGAAAAGTGGTTGGTTATATGTAAACAGTCTCCTAGTTACGGAGGCCGTTATCACTACTGTTTAGACGAAGTATATTTTTTCACCTTCCCAGCCACCAATAAATAACGACTTGAAGCATAACAAATATGCGTAGTTTGGATTCTGCCAAATTTGCACAGCTGCCTCAATGACACACTAACGAAACACTTTAAGAAGGAAGTGTCTTTTAATTTTTGGTTTCAAGTTAAATCAAAGTATTGGTTAGAGGTTAGTATTTCACTAGGCACGGTCAGTAATAAAACGGCTTTATAAGAGAGGGATTTCTAACGTTAGATTTAGGTTAAACTGCACTAGACATATTTGAAAAGTACTGAAATGGACTGTGGAAAGACTCGCTCTATATAATGGTGCACTTGAAAAAAGGGGGCGAATTCACGGAATTCAGGGTGCGGCGATGGATTCCCTATGTCAAGGGATGTACGCACGCGCACCAGGATAAATTTCTCTCAACTGCCGAATTGTGGAAATTTGGCATTACAGTGCAATACGGACTGCGTGTTGCATAAGTTACGTGGGAAACCTCGCAAATCAATAAAGTAGCCTGCAGGCATGACTTTGGCAAGGTATCGTATGTACATTCTGAATAGAGTGCAGGAATCTTAGTGGCCATTTCTGTCAGGAGAGTAAAAGTTCTAAAAATGAGTGGTTGGGACTCACAGCTATAGTGCACATGCCAGAGATGATGGGTCGGCCAGTTCATTTAATTGCACCGGGACAAACGTACAACTGCTTAAAACCTGTCTTACCAATAACGCTAAAAGAGGATGGATAGGCTTGTTACATTGCTTTTAACATCAGTTTCACGATCATCAGATTAAAGACAGCAGCCGAAACACAATACATGTACAGAAATTTCAGTGGTAAAGGAGTGGTATGAATCTCAGTGTCACAGAACAAACCTTGATTCGCATACAAGACTTTCGATACCGAAAATATTAATTAGGCAAATATAATCTGCAAACATTTTTACAACGGTCTTGGCACAAGGTTCTGCCCACAGAATGCTGGTTATCTATCGGACTCTTCAATCGCTGCTCAACCGGCTTAGGCAAAAATGAGAATACCGGCCATGTGGAACGCTTCACCTCTGCCAACAAAGTTCATTTGGCGGGGTCTTTGTACAAAACATCAACCCAAAGCGCGGTACCAGCCTGCATCCATTTCACTGAATTAGCAGTAAAGTAAAAAGCTATATGCGCCAGTGTTATTATGTCTCAGATATCAGTTGTAGTCCTTACACCCACAACATGTCCTTATTTGGTCCATGTTAGCGGCTTGGTTGCCGATGAGTTGAAGTGTAAAGCACTTACAGCAATCGAACCAAGCTTCTCAGCGTTTGGAGGTGTCCGGAATGAAGTGCACGGCAACCTGTGCAATCGCAACTGGGCTAAGTAATTGCCAGGGTGGATGTTATACAGAACTTTCGCAGATCGTTCACGTAGCGATGTCGGAATGAAGCATGTCTGAAACGACCATGATTTTGCTGCTTGAAATTTAACCCTTAGGCGTTGAAATCGATCAGATGTGATGGCATAACCCGTTCCATTTGCACATCGTTTGAGAATGCAACGGTATAACTGAAACTGTGTTACCAAAGGGTGATGACAGTATAAAGATCGAAAAGTCGTTTTGTACCTGAAAACGTACTTTATTGCGGCACAAATTGGTTGTCTTATCCAAAAGCACAAACGCCAAGGAATGTTGGCCCTAAGGTTTTAACCCCCCCCTTCAAAAAATAGACACGTCTATGGTTCAAAAAGACATGGACCAAGACACAAAGTTATTGAAGTCCACTATAAAGTAAAATTGTGTACGCTTGTTCACGATGTTGAACCACCTGGAATGCCCTCGGCGAATACATAAGTTGGAGTCTTTCAGTGCAGGGGAATCCTTTTATGAAAACTGATGATAATCCAGCTGCCGCATGCGATGATTATGAACACCTGTCAGTAGGAAGCCGTGGAATCTTAGCCTTACCTAACAAACCTACTCCTTTCTGAACCTTGTCTAAGGATATAACGTGTGACGTGAAATTTCAACAAACTAAGACAATCATTACGACACGGAAGAAAAACCACAGGCAATTTTCCTTGTCAGGATGCCAGGCAGTTATATTCGATTAGTGTATATTAAGAAAGTTTGAATAACGTTATTTTAAAATGGCTACGGGAGACTTTATACTTGAGCATATAACTAGCGGCTGCACCTGTTTAAAACAGCAAGACATAAGCCTCTCCTCCAGCGACTACTCGTGTAAGCAAGTTGAGATACCAAATGTTGGGCAAATTGGCACTCAACCTCCTCTGTGTATGTGCAGTCTGTTCATCGCAGATCTGTGATCTCAGGAAAGCATTTTGGCCATTTCCAACTACGAATACGCTGAGACTATTGACAGTACCTTACTGGGCCGAATGACAAAAACCGAGGTGGCATGATCAAATAACTGATTCGCAAACGTCTGTAAATGAAAGACGGCAGACAGCAAAGGATTGTAGGTGCAAAGGACGTTGGTTGCAAAATATATGTGATTAATCTACAGAAAGATATGGCTTTATCACGTTATTTACGAAAGCATATCATCCGTAATGGCTTTTATAAGGGAATAAATACGTGCTTAGTGAGTATTAGACGTTATTGAGCACATACTTATTCCCAATTCATAAACACCCCCTTTTTAGTCAGAGAGTCAAAAGAAGTCAGTATATGATGGACTTCAAACAATTTTGTTCTAGAATTTTACTTTAATTTTCCCAAACACCCTGTCCATTCGAAGGTGTGCAAGTTGTCCAAAGATGGAACCACGAATTTCACGCGTAGAGCATTATCACTTCTCAGCGGGCATTATCAAATACCAAATACACGGTCAAATTGCACGTTGTAGATTAGAGAAAACTATCTAGGGTATTTATGAATTAAGCTTCACACAAAAGAGTGGGTTAACCTGTAAACAAATGGTAGGAGTTTTTAAATGATCTTGCACATCGTTGGTTAAACAAATAAAATTACCGAAGAAAACAGCGGACATGCTTGGGTACAAAAAGAACACACGTCTTTTTGGCAGAGTTTCGAAATCTTTAAAAAGTAATGCCACAGAGCATACAGTGGTTTTCGCAAGGGCACAAACCAATCATTTCAATACACAACATTTTAAACCAGTTTCGAGTCCAATGCGTGCAATATGCATCGTCGGGCTTAAGCTTCGGATTAACTGGAGTTGATTATACACATACAATAAATGAAACGGTGTTCCACCTCACGTTCGGTGATCGTGTATGAGCGGAACTTCAGAGGAGCAGAGGGCCTGGTTCCCTTTAAAATGTAATGGCGTATGGAACACGTGCTCTCGCTAATAAATCGATCCAACCGCCTTGTCTTCTGACTACACCAAGGTAAACTATGGAGAGGTCTTATTAGCTGTCTGATCGTTATTACGTGACGCACATAGCTCCAGACGCTGCCCTGGACTCTCGCTGCCCAGCCCCCGCAACAGACCCACGTAAGTGAGCAACCGATATCTCTTAAAAAGACTGCCTCCCAAGAGCGCCGGAATTATTTAGCTACTTTTTTGTCCTCTATATGCAGCCAACCCGAGATAAAGCTGATCGACCGGCGTGGCCAGCCAATAGACGCGAGGGAGAGTGCAAGAGCCCAAACTCAGATCAAGAGACCGAATCATTTGGCGGAGTGTCTACGGGCGCGAGAACACCTGACGCGTTCACTGCTCCAACGGTGCACGGTTTGTTTCAACTCAGAGGGATAACAGGATAGTGAACACCAATTATTCAAGACTCAGCGAGGAACAGGTGGTGAGTAGGAAGTTGTTTCAAGTTCTGGCCTTTAATGTTGTGGAACACTCTAAAATTCCCTGGATAAAGAAGGAAATCTCGCAAATTTATGTGTGTATGTACCGTGTGTAGCAAGAAGAGAGCCTTTCGTCCTTATTCTGACACCGGTTTATATTTTCTATCCTTTAAATCAAAACCACTATAGCAATAAATACACATGGATGAAAATGTAGGAATATTAAATATACGTTAACATTTGCGTAAGGTTGGTTTTTTTTTTCATTTTCAACATAATTCGTTCTGATTTCCGATCCGAGTTCCCGCCTCAGTTAATTACTGTTAGAAATTAATGATGGAAATGTGTTGTGTTCAGGGGCGTATACTATCGAGGAGGGCACGGGGCACGTGCCCCTTCCCCCCAGCAGATGCCCGTGCCTCCCTCCAACCCATTTGAAATCTGTGAAAAATCTCCGTTCAAATGCAACTGCAGCTTGTTTTCTCGCGGTGCCCCTTTGAAGAAATGTGTGCCCCTTCGGAAGCCCCCCCCCCCGTACATTCAGCTCTAATGACGCCAGTGGCTGTGTTACGGCGTGCAGAACAGTATCGAATCATTTACTGCAAAATTTTAAACAAAGGCCATTTAAACTACAATTTCCTTTTTATGCCGTCTTTAAATTACTTTTCTCTCTACATCAAATAGGTTAAAACGACTAATTTAGCGTAATCATATTTTTCTCGTTTTCAGAACATTCTGTCTTTTTCATAAAGCATCCCAGAACAGCAGAATTCTAACAGTGAAATTTCAATAAATTCAGTACGGCATTGTACATGGCTTCTGGGTTTTTTTAAACAATTGAATTTTGTCATATTGACATATGCCGGTACCACTGCATTTGTTTGAATTTACTTTGGAATTAGAGAAGTATCAGAAGGCGACAGAAGTCGTGTTTGTTTCGTTTTCATTATCCACTGTAAATGCATTGTTCGTTTTGGTGTATAATCTTTAAAACACGCAACTAACTTATTAAATTCTGTGAAAAATAATCCGGTTTCCGGTAATGATAAAATTTATTGCCCATAAAACCAACGCTGCCGTAAGCTGAAAGAAAATAAAATGTCCCTTTCTCCTTGTTACCTTTTTTTCATCGCTTCTAAACATTACATAGCCTAGGGTTTCAACAGAATATATGACCGAATTAAATGCAATGTATTTTAAAGTCGTTTATCAGCGCAGATATGTAAGTGTCTTCTTTGGAAGGCTGAAATTTTCAAGTGGGCTTGTCGGGCTCATATCCAGCAGTAGTGACGCCAGACCGATTTATACCTAAATGGAATACAGTGCAGTGTCTTACTGACGTCAAACAAATTTTTCAAACTATTATTAAAAGGATTCACTGTAAATAATTGAAAAAGTGATGTGCACTGAGTACTACATTTCAGATCTGAAATATTTGAATTTGCATGTACAGTTGACCAACAAGTATACTGATCTGACTCGCTTGAGAAGGCATTCTTTTCGTTACTTTCCATCAACAAAACATTGTTTCTTGTAGAAATGATGCAAAGCTGTGTCATTCTTTGTAAGGAAAGCGGTTGTTTGATTGTTAGGACTCAAGCGAAAATTTGAAGATGAAAATTCGCAATCAACTTTACCCCCTTCCCGTGTGGCTTATGTCATTCAATTTGCATTAATTTCATTCGTCCGCTGTGATTCGGATTTCTTGTCAGTCCTTAAATTCTGTGTTCATATTAATAGCACTTCTGTTCAGCTGTAAGGAAACGACGGTAGTGACGGTAAAACGAGACTGCAGCGTAGAGTTGTTACGAGTTGTCATCGTAACGCCGAAATCCGAACGGCAGGGACCCATGTTTTTAAACACTCTAGAATGAGCACATCCTGACATCCTGACCATGTCAACTTCTTCAACGTCTTATGTCACTGAGACAAAGAAGACCCATGCTTTATCATCAAAACACTCTCAGATGCGTCTGTGGAAATATCTGCAAAGCAATCACTGTTATTGCCGGTTGTTATTATAAAGGTAATTCATTTCCCTATGTAAATCGCAAGCATCTGTTTGTTTATTGGTCGAGCGCAATTCTCTTTCTCCTTCTGAGTATATCCTTAATCTTTGTTTCATTTTATTCATTTCCTTTGTTTAGTTGCAAAATGACTTCTTGAGGCCCCAAAAGTAGGTACATTTTGCATAAACATTATTGATATATGTCCCTGTACAATGTCGCTCTCAAACGCCCTATTGAGTATATAAGTACGAGGCCTAAACTCGTTCTCTAACTGGTTAAGTTTTCAACTGCACAAACATGCACATTTACAAATATTTGGACTTAAGTGGTAGTTTTTCGTCAATACTCACTCGGTTTTAACGACTGAAATTGTTAAAATATACGTAGCCAATTCCTGCCATTAATTTTATGACAAAAATCCCTTGCGAAGTGTTCAGCACGAGAATTTGGTTCAAACAGCATTTTCATCGACCTCGTTGCGCGCGAACTCTTTGTCTGCGCTCCACATATTATTAAACAAGCAATTTTAGCAAACCCTTCGTCTTTCCAAGATAACGACATAGTAGGTAGATAATTCCTCACCTCCACGAGGAAAAAGAAACGACGTTGAATCTGGGCACACAACTAATCAATTAAAACGTACTCTGTCTCCGATTCGGATCGAACTCAAACGCCCGCCCTGGCATTCAACCCTGACATGACGGACTGAAGGCATGTTGAGTTATATAGTCGACATACACCCAAACATTTCGGTTATCTAGAGCTGAAATGTTACAGGCCGAGAAAAGAAAGCAATGCCTTGATATAAATCAAGTAAAACGATAGGATTTAGGTCTTACGAAGGAGGTGAGTATAATAATTTTATGAACGAAAAAATTGGCGACCACGAGGTAGCATTTGTCTCTTTACTTTTCCCAGAACTCGACAGCATCAACTTACAACAGCTTTGACTATCATTGCCAATGGCCGTCTGAGAAAGTTCGCCATATTTTCCATGGCAAACTATAGCTATTCCTGTCGTTTCTCTTCGGCATTCTTTAAGTGGTGTAGTGTGATAAGCTCCAGGCTAAAGCAAAGGTGTTTTGCTGTTTAGCTGACCACACATATGGTCACTAACAAAGCCTCAACTTTTCAATTCAGGAAATGAATGAAACACGATTGTCCGTCTCCTTTTCCTTTTTGCTTTTATTTCCTTGCCTCTTGCGTTTTACTATTAAAGGGAGTCTAGGCAAATAAAGTGTGCTTAATTCACAAAAAAGAAGACTTCCATTCAACGGAATTTTCCGCTCTGTTTGTATATATTCTTTATTAATAGACCGATGCCAAAGACAAAACGTTATTTTGAGAAAGGAACAGCCGCAGAGAGTAACTAGTATCCCTGTGCCTGATTTTTTTGTAACTGTACTTTGTGTATACAAAAAACAGCATAGCCAACTTAGGGGCAGGAAGTGCGCACTGTGGAATATGGAACCAAATTAGGAAAATACGGGGAAAATATGAAATTAGAGAAGGAACAAGACATTTATTTGTTATCTTAGGAGACGACTGGATCGAATTTATTTAAGGATTTCAAGGTAAAACAGCAGGTGGCAAAGCTTAGAAACACATGCTAATTCGAGCAAATGTGGCATTACATGCGGCGAAGAAAAACATTGTGAACCCGGCCCCGCGGTTGATGGAAATGAACATTGATCTCTGTGAGCATTGAGCTCTGTTAGCATACAACGCATTCAAACCAATAGGGGTTTAATGAAAACCAGTTTTGTTTAGAAGATACTAAGACGAATGGACATTGTACAGCCGAATGGACATTGCGGCTGAAGTTAATCAGATTTGTAGATTTATTAGTCAAAAAGAGTTGAAAAACGAGGACAACGACCACTCGAATTACGAGAATTATATAACATTTTGAGCAGCATTTTTAGTCTCGTGCAACAATGAAAAGAAAACAGTGGCCGCTCTGGTGGCAGCGTGGAATAGTGGATAAGATAAAAACGTCCGTCCTTGTTTCTAAGATGACACTCTTTCCTTTCCCTTTTTTCCAATATTTTTTCTTACAAATTTTCTCATTTTCTCTCCTGTTAAAGAGATACGTTTTGTGGTTTATCTGATTTCCTGTCCCCAAACCTGTAGATTTAATGCTTGTTTCATTCAGCTGAAGTTACACTCACTTCAAAGCGTGCCTTTAACGTTGGTAAGCCAGTTTATAAATGTGCAAAATGTATCACATTATACGATAATATATTACTGCAAAGTTTCGAAAAGTGACATTTTTTTCTGTAAACACTTCTTCTATTAACGCCGCATCTGCTCGGGGGAAACGATATAAAATTGGCAGGGCAATGTTACCCCTAAAAGACATTAAGTGTTTTGCCGAAAAAAATGATAAATTCGGCAAGCAAGGTAAAAGGAAATGGAAACACTCACATATTTCAAATTAAAATGTTTGCTCCTTTAATTACACCACTTAGCGGCGCTCTTTGCCACATATTTCTCATGAACTGATTTTGTACGTGAGCTTGCTGATCTTCCTCATTTGTTATAACACTGTGCACCATTAGTAGCAAAAACTTCAGGTTCAAATGAAAAGTTGTGTTTTTTTCAAGGATTCGATTCTGAATACAGATATGCCCAGTGCATGTCAAGGGATTACACATCTACATTCAAGACAAATATGCAAATGGTCAACTACGAGTAGATATAATGCGTTTTGGGGAGACTACGAACAGTCCCACTGAGTAACATCACCTTACACCCGAGTAGGATCACCTCAAGAACACTTCAATATTCGTCCAAATGGCTAAATTTCTGATAAATCCGAGTACCTTTTATCCATGCAGTCAACACAAAAATTGTCAAGCAATTCATGGAAATGCTCTATTTTTTGTACATGTAACATTGGCAAAATCTACCCAAACTCTTCAAGGCAAGTGTGTACGAATTTGACACGCTTGTGTTACTTATCCAGCCGTGACACCGACCTTCATGACATTCAAAGGTGGAGATAAGCGTGATTTAGATGGCAAGTTGGACATGTTCTACTGGATTTAGTAAATGTCGCACGAGTTATTGCTCAAAGATAAAGAATACTGCTTCGAAGATTTCACTACCGGTAACTGACAAAAACAGGTGGCTGAAAACTTGAGATGTGCACATTAATTTAGCCTGCGCTCGGCCAAATATTCTTGCGCATCTTGTTTGAGATGCGGATGTTTGCATTTACTTTCTATTCCAACAAATGTCATTTGGTCATTTCATTTCAATATTTGTTATTTAAAGCCTAAGTTGCTCGATATGGTCATATATTTCATATGTTGAACGCTTTGTGACTAGTTCGAATCTAGCAAATTATAACACCATGGATCACGTTGAATTTTAACTTTTTGCTCTAAATGTAATCACAGGTACTCGAAATTGCCGAGGTTGGGAAAGGAATTGCTTTGGTCAATGCATTTTATCTTGTCCGTCAACGTCTGGAGCGGTGCCAAATATCTTTCAGCGATTCTTTACTCCCTGCATGGAGTAACTGAAGAAACAGGAGCATACCGGTACAAGATTGGTACCCGAAGGCGAAAGACTAAAGCCTGTCATTAACGAGTCTTACTGCTAATCCGCCATTCACTTCAAATGCAGAAAAATGGTCTTTTAATGAATACTATATGGCACAGCATTTATAGCATTTTGGATGCAACCGAAGTTCATAAGGTATATTAAATGCAGGCTAAAATCTACACATGAACAGGAAACAGATCCTCTCATCCGAACACCGGTAATTTCTAGATGGTGTGGAAGGAACAAAACGCCGTCAATTTCTCATCACGCAGGCAGCGAGCCGTGCTCCAGGATACAGCACACTCACTGTCAATCCAAAGTAGCGTGAGAGGTGTCCACTGAAGCAGGTTTGTTGGCATCGACTGGGATGCATCCACTTGTCTTTGAGCATAATTAGCTTTACGGATGATAGAGCCACATCATTTCCATCCCGAAATTAAAAAATCAAAAGCGAACTCTGGGAAGTCGCCTGCCTAGCACGATTGCAAAGGACCGTCGTAGGCAGTTTGTACTATGTTAACACGCACAACCATATGCACTTAAAATGCCCAGGTGAAATTGATCGGTAAAATCACCGATGATCGTGCAGGCAATCGATGTTAGAGATTCCCACACTCAGGCATGCTCATCATATCAATAAAACAGTTCACCAAATGCCTTAGAAGTGAAAACACTCGTTTTGATTCCATTCATTTTTTTTAAATAACACATTTTTTTAATGCCACTGACAAGCTGTTGCTGAAAACTGGTGCAAAGTCTTGTTTTGTAGGGGTAATTCGTTTATTTTACCCCAGTTCCAGTGAGCTGTTCAGTGGCCATTCATTGTGTTGGAAAATGCAACTCTCATTAGACAGGTGTGAAAAATATCCTAAGGATTTGGCGAGTTATGCAGCCAATAAAAGAATTGGTTCGTATTTTCATGTTATTCAATT
Organism: Acanthaster planci; assembly: GCF_054643075.1. NCBI lineage: Eukaryota > Metazoa > Echinodermata > Asteroidea > Valvatida > Acanthasteridae > Acanthaster > Acanthaster planci. The sequence continues at coordinate 19,725,330 of NC_141779.1, forward strand.
GTTCTTCCCATTTCCTCTTAATATACCTAACATTGTTGCATAAGACCCATCAGATGATTGAAGGTACACCAAACTTTCGGTTTAATTCTACCCAACTTTTGAAAAGCGTTTTTATCCCATGATGAGATACATCTACTTTCAGAATTACGGTGTAGGTGTCACTAGAAACCATCAGGTATTTTGCTATACTGTGGACTTGGCAATATGGATGGACCTAATATTGCAGACTATATATCTTCAAAATCAATTGAACTCTGAAAGAGTGAAGCTATAGTGACAAGATGTTTGAAGGTGAAAACTACTCTGAATTTAGATTGAAACAGTTCGAAGAAGAACCCGTTCAGTGGAACATCAGGTGAAATCTCGGATTTTTTGGGTGAAGAAACATTACACTGATTCATCTGGCCCCTTTGGGCTCAGTTGGAGGGAATGAAGTTTTATTTGAATGGAGTGAATTTCACTCTTTGGAATTAAGAGAGATAGCGTCTTTTTTGTAGTAAGGAGCAAACTATATTCGTACCTGCAAAATAGTGCCATCTTCTTGTGCCAACATGGTGTGATAATAACGTTATGAAGGTTGTTTAGAGTCTTAAAAACGGCACTGGAGCCCCGGGCAAGCTATTAAAACACGATTTATCAAGTTATCGACAATCGATCTTACTCTCTGCCTGATTAATCTGTTGCGACAAGAAATGGTTCCCACGGCCAACGAAGCAACATCCAAGGGGACATTAGCCATGGTAACAAGCTTGACTTCCCTTACGGCAGCGTTAAGACTGCACGACAAAGAAACGCGATCGTTCATAACTTCAGATTTTATATCTTGAGCACAAAGCTCACCAGGGATGCTACTGTTAGGCAGCTAAGCTCGTGGGAAAAAGCATCTATATTCATTCATCTTCATGAAACGGCGGATCGACCTTTGTAATAAATTAAGCAGAGCCTGGCAACGTAGGAAATAAATTCAATTTTGTCAACAGTCCAAGGGATCTAATATTCTCAAAGGTAGAGTCTGCGGAAAGAGAAAAGGGAAATGGCTCGTGGGAAAGAAAGGTTCTGTATAACAAGGAAAATGGAAAGCAAATAGGACAGTCTCTATATAAAAGTTAGCAATAGTGATGGATTGAGAGTATATATCACCGCTTGCTGAGTCACTTATCCACATGGTGTTGCAGTACATGTATAACTAGGGTGAGAAACTCCACTTGTTACCAATTACAAAGGGGTCCCTGCCGTCTGAACCCTTTTAAACATCGTAGAAAAATGTCATACAGCTGTGACCAGTTAGCCACGAGTTTTGTAAATGTGGTGTGGCTATATTCTCTCCTGTTGGTGTAGACAACTTTTTTTGTGGCCACTACGCATTGCCTTTTTCACAATTTTGCGGACACATGCATAGAGCTTGTGATTCACTGTTCCGTTTCATGATATTTCTTACCTTCTTCACACCGTAGAGATACAGAATACATTCCATTTTTTCTTTCTTTTTTAGTTGTATTTTGCTTTGTTTTGTTTGGTTTGGTTTTTTGTTTGGGTGTTTCTTTGTTTTTGTTCAGTTCGGCCGGTTAGTCAGCTTCATGTTGCAATATTTTTTACCCAATTATTTACCTAATGTTGTTGACCTCTCTGCTCAGTGCAATGTATGCCTATTGGACGGCGGTGATCCTCCCTTGTAATAGAATTTGTCTGATCACTCTTTAGCTCTAAAATTTTACACTAAAAGTTCTATACTCCGAAGAAAAAGGAACTTATTTTCACTTCATTATTGGTTTTAAAAAACAGTGGTTAGCGTTTACGGTCATCATTTCCCCTGGGGAAGTGTTCAGATTTTTCTTTATCAATGCCAAATTTCATTCTAGGGTGATAGTTTGTCTCGACTGAAGCACCGCTGAGTCACCATTGTCTTTGCTTCTGAGTTTAAACGCTGCAATGTATGCACCATTTGGCGTGTCTATCTTCGTTACAACATCCTTCAGTGACTGTGTTTTGATTCGCAGTAGGCAGTCACTTGGATTAAGTTTCTCCCTTGGGGAATTTTCTCTGACTGATTCATCCATTTTCCCCTTTTCGCTTGAAAGACAGGTCTACTTCCTCTTAGTAGATTTGGAACTTGAGTAAAGATATAAAAGATATAAGGCACTATACAGAAAATCCTGCTTATGGAGCTCAAAGCCGATATAGTGCGTAAAATGTTGGATGTAGAAGTACCCGATGTCCTTTGAGGGATCAAAATGCATATACACCTGTACACTCGACGTGACGGCTGTACAGATAGAGACGACACATTTCACATCAAGAAGTCCCTCTCACACTGTTGCTGTACATGTACCATACCATAAAACAGGACATACTGACAGCACCAATCAGTGATCTACAACGCCTAAAACAGCAATATTTGGTTCTCCTGTTTTGCGTGTCCTTGAGGGAGCGTGGCCAATTGTGGGGTACAACCGCAAACATCATAATTATCACGGTGTTCTTTGTTTCTGACCGGCCAATTTTGCCAGTACCTTTGGCAGCGTAGCCTGGCCAGTTGTGTAAAGATTTGAGATCCGAGCTCACCAAATACAGCCAAACAGATGATATTAGATTAAAGTTTACGACGTGCTTGGCCTGTTAAGCATCTAAATGTTTATTTAACCATAGGCGGTTTGGTTGATATTCCTTTCAGTTACTTATTTTTAATCTTGTGCAATAGGTTTAATTCATCAGATTGAATCCAGTACATAAACAAATTTAAATCATGGTCGTACATTTCAGAATGGCAGTAAATACAAATTATAATATTATGTTGCTAATAGGGCTAGCATGAAAAAAAAGATTTCCGTCGATGAATAGCTAAATTATCTCCTTCAGCTATACTGTGAAGCGTCAATTCCTTCCAGCTTTCTTACTGAATTCATTGAAGATTGATTTCAGGAGACTTCTTTTCGTACTTGACTTTAAGAACAACTCCATGTCAGATGAAGTGACTCTTGAAATAAAACTTATGACTGATTTCATTTAAGTGACAATTTTAATCAAGTCTGTTACGAGACGCGATATTTGTTTTTAATACCTGTCTCAAATTAATGTCAGCAAATAGAGGTTGACCCTGAACATTGGCGGTGAAATCAATGCCATGTTCTTATGTTCCAAATCTGTCAAATGCGTTTTTCAAATTTGACACAGAACAACATATACAGATTTTTTCATCATCGGTGTATTGCCAAAAAACTTCAACACAACAATAAAATAAGCTTTCTTTGAAGTCAGAATGAAGTGACTCCCATCCATTTTAGAACTTCCCAATTTTAGAACGTCCCAAGCGACGTCGAAATACTTTCATTGCGCTCCTCATTTACAGCAGTTGCTAAGCAGTATAGGAAGGAATTGCAGCACTGCAAGAAACAGCTTATTTTTGCCTTATTTCTTATAGCAGCAGGGTATTTTAATTTTGACACATTTTATTAGTTTTGGTGTTATGAATTTGTGGACAGTACGTGCCAGGTATAACTATTCTTAAAAATTACATTAACGGTGCGGGTTACAGTTTTGACATTACCGTGGCGAGGCCTTTTAGTATGCAGATCTGATTTATCCTACATTCTGTGCAAAGATCTTCCATTATCGAAGTTTTTGACTCCAAGGAAACTTATTTCCGGACACGTTCCTGTGAAATTAACGCTTGGCCTGACAGATCGCTTTATCCCGTTTGCATCAAAACCACTAACGGTTGTAGTGTGATGCAAACCGTTAATAATTTTAGTTTGCACGTGCCCACACGTGCCAATGCATGACCTAACGATTCTCACCCTCCTTTTTCTCTCTGTCTGTAAATTTGCAGGAAGATGATGAGGTCATACTTGGTTCTCTGTTGTCTGGTCATCTGGGTGATTCTTGCGACCGGCACGTTACCAAGTAACGCGTTGAGTCCGTGCTGCGCCATCACCTACAAATGCCAGCTGCGAAGCGACTGCCCGTGCGTCAGGAGACAGATACAATGCAGAGACCCCGTAAAAGGCACGTTAAACAGCGGTAAAAGGTCGCCCCCTACCGATAGGCAAGCCAATCCTTTGGAGAGTAGTGGTTTCTACGGCGACCCCCGGATGCGAGCATCCTTGTTTCGGAGGGCGCTGCAGTTGGCCAACATGAACGACGGTGTCTTGTGATGATGCTCGCGATTCAAAATGTCTATTTTTGGTTCCAACTCCCTCATCTCAACCACGACGACGCTGACCAACCCTGGACCTGCATTCTACGACAGAGAGACTTACAAAAGTGTAATAGACAAAGTGACCAACGCAAAAAGAAACAGATATCAAGCACCAGGAAGACAAATACAACAAAAGATGGACTATGGGAAATATAAAGGATTGACGATATCAATGTGATAGTGCAAATTGATTTAAAGAACCAATACGCAAATAGACTCTGGTGTGTGCTGATTGAAAGGGAAGCCCGAATGGCAGCCTGAAACTGCTATTCAAATGCTTTACCATAAATGCTGTTAGGTTCGTGATTTCTTTTAGTTTTAAAACTTAAGTACGGAATGTAATTCGGCAGAGGCACAGTCAGCGTACGTAACAAGAGAGTAAGACCATTTAGATTTCCTTTAAAACAAGTACCATGATAGAAATCTGAAAGTTTCCCGAAATAGTCTTTCTACATTTTTGTTTTCAGTTAAATCTGTTGACAGCTCACTTGTAGACGGATATTTATCACTTTATTTATTGTCAGCATGTTCACCTATGAAAGTTACTTCGTTCAAAAGTCCAAGTGATGTAAAAAATAAAAGGAATTAATTCAGCATGGCCTCTAAGGGCTGTCCATCAACATTGTAGGAATAATCTGAGCCGTTTTATATGCATGCAGTGGAGATCGAGGGAAAAAAGAAAACATGTTACTTGAATTTTAACTGAGCGCATGATGACTTCATATCGAAACTTTTCTAGCTAGCGTGTTCATGGTGATTCATAGAAGCAAATTATATTAGTCGCTTTCTTGTAAAGGCTTGCAATGACAAAAAAGACTTGGCATGAAGATAAACGTGATTCAGAGGTGCCTGCAGAGAGCTGTGTTTGTGCCAGCCCACTTGGGTGACAAAGCATAAAAATTTGCACCGAAAAAAAATAAACGCTCCTGCGATAAAAGCATTCGAGTTTATTTAGTATTTTCTGCAGAGGCAAAACAGATAAGCCTTCTCAAAAGCCTTTTTTTTTAGATCCCCCCATATATATCTTATGCATGTACATTAATAAACTCTCGTCCCACTGGAATGGCAAAATGTGTTTTGCCGCTGAAGGAAGAGTTCAGCAAGGAGCATTGGTAGTCATGTTCCGGATTGAAAGATTGTTAAGCACAAACGCGAGATACCCGAAATCTATATTGTAAAACATCAGACAACTTGCTCATTAACCAGACATGAATAAGATCAACGCTGATAGGTGTTGCAATACAGTAGGTGGTTTCATTTAGCAAAGCTAAGTACAGTGCTATTGTAATCCTCGATATGGCGAATCTTTCTGATATTCTGGTCGTGTTTGTATTTTAAAGATTTATTGACTCAAAATAGAATGCCATCATACATAACTCTGCACATTTGATTCGGTGTCCGTGTCAAGTGACGTTCGTGGTATGTAGATTTGTCTGTTGTCCGGTTAAAAATTTAACGCAATGAAATACAAGAATTGGGTTCAGCCAAATTATTTTTGGACAACTTCAGAAATTTCACAGTCATTGAAATAAAAACTGAAAGCATAACACAAAGTATTATAAGCGCTACAATAGTATGTAATAGAATAAAAGTCAAATTGAACCTTGACAAACTTATATAAAACAGAAATAATTACTATAACGAAGTAGATGTGTCCACGGACATGTTAAAGTCATATTCGACCTATTCCAATTTTGATTTGAAGTTTTCGAAGCAGTAATTGAAGAACAGAAATTTCAATGAAATCATGTTTGTAAACGCTTGATGTAGTTTATATGTTGCCTAGTGGATGACGATGCAATAAGTTAAAACAAAATTACCCATTTATGTTTTTCTTTCTGGCTATAACGAGTCATTACATCGTATTTACAGGCCATTTCTGCGTAATAGGGTTAATTATGCCTTAAAACAGACGAATTCTCTGTCATTATGTGGTATGTCCACTTTCATTTCCAATGCCATTTTTTAATTCAATTAACATTAATGAAAATTTAGTTTGAAAGTGTGTTAGTTAAAAGGTTTAGCCAATGAATTTTGACATAATTATCGAAAGCATATAAACATGTCATGAAACATTTGCACAATCTTTTCGGCAAATGTTACAAAACAAAAAGAATTAAGTTTATGATTAACGTTTCAGCAAAATGTCGAGTAGCGTACAGTTACAGAATTCATCACGTTACTGTGTCATGCGGACAGGCCTCATATAACTTTAAGAAAAGCGGAAATTGAATTTAGTCTCCGATAATGACTTTGCGGATGTAAATACTGATTTTTATTACCTTTGCAGACAAGGAGGTAAATCAGACTAAAACTAGAGCACTGACTCAAAGTGGAATATGATATTGAATACATTAATCAATCTTGGGAAGTGTGAAATTGAGTTTGGATAATAGTCTGCAAACAGAGAAGCGTGGTTCACTATTGTACGCGAGTTCGCTTTATGCTCCAGGAAATGTCCCGTGCTACGCATGCAAAATACCGAAAGAAGCGAATAAAAGCATATACCTTTTCTTGCACATAGTTTTGTTTTGTTTTTTTAAAGTAGGTTTTGGCTGTAATACAGCCAAAACCTACATTGAAGAGGAACACCGCTGAAGATTAGGATGTCCAACACCTAATTCACTTCTTGTGCAGTCGGATCCTTCATAAAGAAAATCCACTGCCGAGGCAGAAGGGGATGTATAAACAAATGGTGGTGACTTTCTTTTTTATATCTCCTATAAGTTTGAGGATGTATCTTTAAAGGGCATAGATATAACAAGAACTTCACAAAGGGTCATATTTAGATCTCGTAGTTGTGTCATACCAAGAATCTATTAAAAGATAGTGCACTCACATAAAATTATTTAAGGTTGATAACAATCGTCTAATACAAGGGGTGGCATTTACGTTTAGGTTCCAATAACTAAATACCTCTTTAATTAGTTAATAGAGTTTACTGCAAAATATTTCACAGCCAATAATTGGCTAATTAATGGCTAGATTTTCGTTTAAAATGTTGACTAAAACATACGATGTTATTAACGACTGTCACGTAAAACAACTTGATTGTCGGAAGTTGCAGTAAAAACAAGTTGTTCATCCTCAAATGATCGAAATAAATTCATGGCACTTTTTTCTGTGGCTACAAAGACAACAACGTGTTGTTCATTATTCTTGTCAATTAGTCATAATTTTGGATACCGTTTGTTAATCTTTAAAATTGGCGTTCATGCAAACAAAATTTGCGGAAGGGCAACAATAATTTTTGAATTCACCAAGGACCCTAGTCTCTCAATCAAAGTGAAGGTATTGCCTGAAGTCAGATGCATTTTATTTTGTTCCTTATTGATCAGTACCATAAATATCAAAAATGATGTCAAGTGATTGTAATTATAATGCACTTATGATTCGGTCAATCAGGTAAAAGTCCCTACCATTGTGATTTTTACTGCCAAAAACAAAAAAGGATACTTGTGAATGGACGTGTTTTATACGTTTTCATCGCGCGCTGTCTTTACCACTGGCAGGTCCGTCCCCCATTCGATTGTCAGGGAAAATTGGCCTGTTCAAATATCACTCTTTCTGGATGCATGGTGCCAACTGCTGACGTCACTGTCAGACGAGAAGATGACCACTGGTTTCATATGCCTCCAAAAGGTCACCTTATAGGTTTGCGTGCATCTCACCCACGGCAGCACGTAAAAAAAATCACCGGTTTGTGTCTAATTTTAGAAGGCCGAGATTTGTTTTCGGCCCGTTCGCCATTAGTTAGAACGTCTATAATAACATCTCAGCCAGGTTGAAACATAAGTGAAATGTACATGGAACCTTACGTATTTTCCATTCCTTTATCTTAGCACGGGGCAGAGGATACTACCTGATCATCAGAATACCTACATGCTGAAGTATACTTAATTTGCATTTATTGCTGGATAAATCCAAGACTACTCTTTCGAGTAATTGGCATTCGTGAAAGCAGGCTAGAAGAATGGCCGACTGCAAGAGAATCGGTCTATAACATGGGCCCCAACGTGTAACAATTCGAGTAGCGACATTACAAAAATCCGTCTGTAATCAAAGGATGTTCTTCGTCGAGCTGAGGCATGTCATCCCCTCTCCGTTCTCCCATAGCCTTAAAAATGATACAATGTACAGCAAGGTCAGAATCCGCACTCCTGCATCGTGCACAGTACACTGGTCAAGATACATGCGAGTGGAACTATGATTGATTATAACAATAACGTCCCCAGAGGAATTAAATTCATTGCCAAGTTCAATATATATTGAACAGGGGACAGCTAAGATCTTAAGACAAATTTTACCCCATCCCCAGCAGTGAAAAGGTCTGGGACAAAAGGACTCTCATGATACCTCTTTAGATGCATGAAGTCAACGAAAGTGGTCTGGTTTCTGTCTTGAAAATGGGAATTCCCGCAAAACCAATCATGAAAACTCGGTGACGTTGAGAGAAAAAACGGTTGCTATAGAGTCCTTTTGTAACTTTTGGTTTGAACAAATGAAGTTCAACTGCTTCTTAGGCACCTTATGTGCCTTTGCTGTAAATAACGAAGTTAATTCCACCAATGTGGATTTCAGGCCGAGCTGGATTAGTAAACATGGACTGCTACTAATTTACCGTTTGAAATCAACCTAAAAGACACGAGGGCGGCTGTTAAACTGCTTTTTTCAGACTCGTATCTTACATTTGACAAGCTAAACAGTCCATAAACCC